>NW_007030367.1:4778-155949 GCF_000164805.1 Carlito syrichta | reverse complement strand
GAGAGAGAGAGAGAGAGAGAAGAGAGAGAATATGAATATGAATGTGCAGGGTCCTGATGTCCTAGACTGGTGCCAGCCACATGCCTTTGACTGGATCAAGTTTTTGGCTCTTGGAAGTAGACAGCTCTGGACTTGTGTGAGACCACAGAGAAAGTTTCAAGCCCCACCTGGCTCCGTTGACAACCCCTCAACCTGAAACCAGTCTTCAGTGGTGCCACAGAGCCCTCCTGGCTGTGACAGAGCTCCTCCTGTGAGCCCAGTTGTCCTTAGATTGTGAGTCGGGAGTCGTGAGGACCTAGGAAGCTTTTACCTTCTCAACACCATTCTTCGCCCCTGCCACACGGACCAGCTCGACCAGCTCGAAGTCCCTCCTAGGGTAGCACCGGGACTAAGGTGCCCAGCCTTTACTTGGACGGGTCGTCGTGTCTGTTTCACTTTGAGTTGATCATTATTGTGTCTTGGACCCTGCCTGCCTTTCCTGGAATTTTTAATCAGAAATAAGGCTTTGGGAGAGCAAATGTGAAAGTTGTGTACTCCTTCCCTGGAGTCTCCTGGCCTCTTGGCTCTCCCGACGCAGCGAGGGGAGGCCCGAGTCTCTTTGGGCGAGGGTCCAGGTCTTGGGAGAGGCGTTAGGGCAACGGGACGATCCATATCAGCCCCATCTCCTTACTTTCTGCGACAGTCTTGGGTCGCCCTCTCGGACCTGGTCCGCAGGGAGGGGGCGGGGTTGGCTCCCGGGAATCTTAGGCTTCCTGGGAATTACAGAGGCCTGGGAGCCCCTTCGCAAGTCTTGCTAAGTTCCCTGCGTGCTCCCGGGGCTTTTCTCCTGTACTCCTGATTGCCTCACACAATCCGTTTTGCCCTAGCGATGTTACTGGGGCCTTCGCGCTCCGCCCCATCCCGCCGGGTTGGGCGAGTGGTTTCGAAATTGGGTCCAGTCGGAGTCACCGGCCCAGTGCGCCCCCTCCTCCCAGGAGAGCCCTGCAAACTGCCTGCGAGTGAGAAAAAGTTTCGGGAACGGCATGGCCCAAGGGCAGGGTTCAAGGGCGCGCGCGAACTTCCTCGGAGCGGGCTCTCCACCCCCCCACCCCACCCCCCGCTTCCTTTCTCCTCTCCTTCCTCCCTCCAGGTCAATCGATGACTCAAACATGAGATAAGCCCTAAGCAGACGGTGACGATACATTCCCAGTGGAGGCGAGGGGAGAGTAGGGTGGGGCAGACGTACCCCCACCCCGGCCCGGCCCTGTCGGGGACGCATGGGGTGTGGAGGGATGACTCCCTTTCTCCCGGGACCGTGGGACTCGATCTCTCCCTAGCTCACCTCCCTTCGCCCGTAAAGACCCGCGCGGTCAAAGCCTCGGGCCCTTCTGTTTTATTTCATTTAACACGATCCGCAAAGTCAAGTCCGGGTGAGGTGCGGCGCGGGAGAGGAGAGGAAATGAAGGGACGTGGAACGAAGCTCTGTCTGCCAACTTTCTCCGTCTGATTCTTAGACTCCGGTGGCATCTCAAGGGATTGTATGCAGGGCCAGGAGACGGTTATTAATCCCCGAAGCCCGCTCTGTCTATATATAACCGCTCGGTGGTTACAGTTGGCGATCGCGGGGGGTATAGACCATGGAACGCATGGCATCTCTCCAGCGCGTAAAAATCAGCCTTGCTGGTGGCTCCTATGGAGTTTGTAAATTGCGCGGCGCTGGCTGGGGGGAAGCCAGTGAGCTGTCCATGGTGGTTAAGAGTCCTTGACGTGCGTGCTCGGGTTGTCCTGGCGAGGCGCAGACCCTCCCTCCCCCCTACCCAGGGGCCGCGACGCCCTGGGGCCCGAGCCTGCAGGCGACCCAGCCACGGTGGGCCCGGTACGAGGCTGGACGCGTTGGATCGCACAACGCCGGGACGCGCTCTAGCGCAGAGGCCGGATTCCAGAGATAGACGGAAAAAACTCCGGAGTCCAAATTGTGGGTTTCCTTTTAGCTCTTTCCTGAAGGCGTCTTTCCTCCTCAGGCCGCATTTCTCATGCTTTAGGAAACGTCCATCCATCCCAGCAGCCTTCCTCCCTTCCCTTTCCTAAGGTTCTGTTCCCTAAAGAGCGAGAAGCCAGTTGATGATCTTGTTGTGCTTCTCCCGTGTGTTGAAAGAGTCCGCGAGCAGACCACTGCATTGGCACCGTGTCGTACGACCTCAGCACGCGTTTTCATTGAGTGGGGAAAATGAGCTGGAAAACTGTCTGGCAGTTCTTTTCCTAAGGGCGTTGGGGCTCTTTGTAGCTAATTACTACCGTTCAGAGGAGCGACTTTATTATTCAGCAGAGTCCTGAGCAGTGTCTGATGGCCAGGCTTAGAGAGCGAAAACCAATGGCCAAGGAGTTTCCTTGGAGGTTCATTCTCTGTGGGGTACAGGTCTGCCTGATTCTTGTGACAAATGCTTATGGAAAAAATGTCTACAAACTTAATTAAGCTTTTATACATGTTTAAGCCGTGTTCTAAATTATCACCACATTTCATCTTTTTGTCTCTTAATTTCTCCTGGCAATTTCCCCTTTGCTTATCTCTGTTAGGATCCCATCTCCATCCGAATGACGAATTACTTTAAATAGTGCAACAAACTGGAACACACATTGTAAACATTTATAGCTCTTATTTGTGTTCTGTACCTTTATTTATGAGGACGGATTTAATCAACATCCATTAGAATCTTATGTTTATTTCCATACAAATCATCAGCTTGGAAGACATAATTGCTGCTTTTACCCTTCCTGTCTAATTGTGATGTGGCATTTATAAAAAACCCCAAAAACTGTGTGTGTGTACACATTTATAAACAACTTTGAGAATTCCTGATATTAAATAGAAAGTATTATTATGATTCAATAATTTTAGTAGTTTTCTTGCTTTCAGTTTCTGGGTCTATAATATAAAAATAGTCTGTGGGGCAAAATGAAATATTTCTTTAAATTTTCTAAATATTTTCTCAAGTCAATAAAACGAATGTGAAATATTTTACTTTCCCTCTCTCTATTAGCAAAAATTAATAAGGTTTAAAAAGTAAGAAATAAACCAACAAAATAATATGTGACTATTTTGCAGTTTAGAAGTTTAGCTTTGTTCTGTGAATTCTTGGGCAGCTGGCCTTCCCTTTTTCATTTTTTAACCTTCTTTTCTATGAAGGAAAAAAGATATAATGATATAAATTGATTTCATTCTCTACATTTTATCTGTTCATACAACGTAGGATACTTTTTTTTGGTTTTATTCTGTTTTGTCTTTTTTTTACCCACTCTTAGTAGCTTAGCATTTTCCTCTCTCCCATGGTGATACTAATTGGGAGTTTTCCCTTTAAAGTCCAATCTTATTTCCTTCAGTTTCTTTATTTTTTTTTAAAAAAGAAAGTTTTGTCCAACAGCTTGTTATTGAATTATTAAGATTTCATTCTTTTATCCATTAAATTCATACATTTATGAGGGAGAGTATGAATCAATTCCATCAGCAGTTCTGTTAAAGCTGCTAGACATCCCCCCTGCCCTGTTTTCAAGAGTAAAGCAGTCTATTGTAGAACTGTCCATGAGCTAAAAAACAAACAAAACCTCATCAGTTTCCTGTTTGTGTTCTGTTCATTTTTCCAGTGTACCTAACACTGCTATGAGCTTCAAGTAGGTTCTTTGAAGAAATTTGAGGAATCAGATTGAATTGCAGTCCTTTGAACCTGCCTTCTTACTTTTGAAACAGGAAAGCATATTTTTAATATTTTAAACCTCTTTTTAAAAAAATCACCTGGAGTGCAGTGGCATGATCACAGCTCACTGTAGCCTTGAAGAAAAAAAAAAAATCACATACAGAGTTCTTTAGTTTGCTGGGAACCTTTTGTAAAGTATATTCTTTTAAAGATCATGGAAGATTTGGGGAGCATCCTATCTTTCACTGAGCCTCAAAAATCTCTCCTTCTCTATGCATAATTAATGATGTTATATGCTTTTCTGAAGTTATTTCCCCCTTCACTTTGTACTTTTCCCAGAGACTAGTAAATAAGGGGGAAAATGTGGATTCTTGATGCGTCATGGTACATTGAGACCAACTATTATACGGGAATACTTTTGCTAAGAATATTTAAACTGACCTTGGCAAGATTGTGTTGCACTGTGCTCTTTCACTTCTCACCCTGCTAAGCTGTTAATTATACAGAGAATTGCCATGGTACTTTTAATGGTTAAGAAAGGAAGTTGCTTTTTGTGGAAAGGCTAAAAAAATGTTTTTGTCCCATAAGCATAGGTCACATTCTTTGTAAATCTGTTCTTAATAGGCAAAAATGTACATGTCTATGCAGTTAAATTGCTCTTTAAAAGACCGGTGATGGCCTTAAATGGAGCAGGAACTCAAGTGTGGTTGATATGGGTCCAAAAACTCCATGTCTTTAAAAGAGTTTCATTGTCGAGCTGCACCAGGGTATACTTTTAGGTCTGTAATACACAGTCTGGCATCACTACCACATATTTTCCTCATCTCATTCCAACCCTGGTGTGATAAAACCAGAAAGACACAGGATCAAGGGAAGTTTCAGGATTTGCAGGGAGAAGGCTGTGTAAGTACAGTGAGTACAGATCTTTAAGATCTTCCCCAGACTTCTAAACAGTTGAGAAGGTAGCTTGTTTGCTAAGTAGTGCAAAGTGTCTCCAGGTCTATCGCTGGAACTGCTGACATAATTAATGATTTCATTCAGAGCCTGAAAGAAGGTACTTGTATTCCCTCTGGCATGGGCACGCCAAGTTCATGTCCAAACTCTAATACCGTGAGTTGATTTTAGCTAACAAGACTGTTGGTCCCCTTGTTGTACACCAAGAACATGAAAGCTAAATATTATATTAGGCTATGATACTTCCCAGCCTTGAGGAGGTTGACATTTCCTAAATATATAAACAGCCACTATTATCTAAAGATGGATTACATTTGGGTGGAAGAGTCATTACTCCTAGGTCAACCTGGGAAAACGAACAACCATAGAACACCCCACTCCACCAAACACGGAGCAAACTACTTAAAAACCATTATTTTCCACTCAAATCTTATATGCAAAAATTCTCTTGTTTCATCTTATACTATGAGATTAATGGCAATCCTTGAAAATTAATTATGTACTGAAAAGACTTCAATAACATTTCTGCTAAAAATAAACGAAAGGCAGAGTAGTGCCCTGGATTCATGATTGCTTACATCTGTTTTCTATTTCTGTAAGATTCATTTGGTTCTCAGAGAGTTCATTCACAGTCATCACAGGTCCAGTTTCCTGTTCTCCAATGGGAGCTTGTCTTGATGACCCATATATTTTTAATCTGAATGCTGCACTTTTCTACATTAGAAGATGTGGAAAGGGAGAGTGAAAAATATATCAGTCTAATCCAAGTAACCTGAGATCTGAACAATATCTTTCAGCACCTGGCTTATCCAGAATCCAATAGCAAATAACAGTAAAGAAATCACTTCATCTTAGATGCTTATAAAATGAGGTAGGAAAGAAAAGAGAAAATGGAAAAAAAGAGAGGAAGAGAGGATAGAAGGAAAGGGAGGAAGGGGAAGAATGGAAGAAATAATGGAACAAAGAAAGAGCTTCGTTGCCAGTAAGAACCTCCATGTCCACCCCATCATATTCCTCATTGCCTGAAAGAAATGAGAAAGTGCTTTTCTTTTCTACCATGTTAACTTTCAGACTATTCTCAAAGAAGGAATTGAATTGACTGACTGCTGGCTGAAAATAATCTCTTCAATTTCTCTATATACTTAGGAACTGATGGACAGGATGTCATAAAAACCTTAGTCCTTGATGATCCAGACTTATGCGAATCATTGTGAAGCTAGTTTAGAAGTCATTCTATTTAATATCATTTTTCACCACCTATAACTTCTCGGTTATTCTCCTTTGTGTAAGCAACGCTTGACCCCCGTTTGGGATGACTGTTCTATCCAAAGATCCTATCTAGATTGTACTCCAAAGTCTCGTGAAACCTATTTTTTTATCCTATTATGATTTTTGTACATTTCCTTCCTACTGATAGCTCAGAAACGAAGCCTCCAAAACATTCCAGATGGTATCTACATTCAATAACAATAATTATAAATATTCTTGAGCTCATGTACTTAACACTGTGATGACTTCAAAATAGTATTATTTCACTTACAATATATTATTGCCTTGATTTTCTAAACTAGAATAAATAATTTATTAGAGCCAAGATCGAAATTCAGTTTTGTCTGACACTATACTGCCTCTTTAGTATGATGCATATCCATTGACTGCTAGCATTGGTTTGACTGATATGACTGGCTAGGTGGTTGATGTCTTCTCTCACCCACTCATGTGGGTTCCTGGAAGCTATGCACTCAACTTGAAGAGATTGAGAAAAGTCATTATTTCATCAAGGGTTATTGAGATGCTGAATTCTTCTGCTGGAAAGCACACCACAGTATGCTTTAGCTCTACAAAGCAAAATTTTAAAAAAGAGCATCCTCCTTTCTGTTGATAATATTGTTTTATTATCACACTGTAGAAATAGTCTAAATATCAACTTTATCTGAGGGTCTTGTGTTAGCCTTTATTGAGTCTCCTTTAAGCGAAGTTCTAGTCTTTAAACTTTTAAGAAAGCTATATGCATAGATTATTGCTTCAGTGATTACAGAAGTGCTTTATTGGGTCAGGTTTTTTTCTCTTTTCTTTCAAAATCACATTTAGACCTGCCCATTTAATCTGTTTTTAAGAGATAATAGTATATTTCTGAAAAAGTCATGTGAAAAATATGTACATATCTTTTGAGAAATTGCTGTCAACTATACTTTCACTTAACCTATTGATCACCTACTGTATTCAAGTCCTGTATTAAAAAACAAAATAAAAGTCATACACTGTGATTATATTTCTTCCCTCATTGTTGGAGCTACATTCTTTATCGTTTTGTTGTAAGTTACTTCAAAATCTTTTTTGAAAGTACTCGGTGGTTCAGCCTGTAATCCCAGCACTTTCGGAGGCCAAGGCGAGTGGATTGCCTGAGCCCATGGGTTCAAGACCGGCAACTTGACGAGATCTTGTCTCTACAATAAATAAAAAATTAGCTGGGCGTGGTAGTGCGTGTCTGTAGTTCCAGCTACTTGGAAGGCATCTTTTTTATTTTTCCTACAGTAAGTAAATATATTTTATTGTTGTGGGCAATATGATGAGTTGGGCAGAATGGTATCACACTCGAGTCAGTTCCTCACTCCTTTTCCTGACCACCACATTCAGTTGTATAATAATGCATCTGAGTGCATTTTCAGTAATTTTTTAGAACCATATTTTCCCTTCAAATGACCCACAGGTAACTGTGGCTTAGGAGCTACATTTTCCTTACAATAGCTCTGAGCAATACCCTTCCAATTCACCATGGAGTTAAGAGCTTAATATATTTGCTATGTCAGTTCTGAAGAATGTAGAGTTATGTTGAAAATCTAAAGTAAATCAGGTCTACAAACTCCTATCTCTTATAATTCTACATATTACATTTTCATTGGGGTTTCAGGCATCTGTGAATGTGTGAAACCTTATTATTGCATTCTTTTTCAATCCTGTCAGGAAAGGCCACGGCATAGCACAGTAGGTTTAAACCTCAAATGCAAGCAACATTACATTGCCTGTTAAAAACACATCATTGGATAGGGCTTCAAAATCAGTTGCCATTTTGTTCAGTCATCCTAGATCTTAGCCTAGAGTTCGTGGCAGAAAGAGTGTTTAAATGGGGTCTGCCTCAAGCTCCAGTAGAGGTTGCTGGATGAATAAAAGTTGGCAATGTTTTCCACACAGTGCCAAGGGTAGTGGAAACTACTTTCCTCTTATACACAAATTGGAGATAATAGAACAGCAGGACCTTAAATTTTGCTTCTAAAAGAGACATCAGACCACCCTATGCTTAACAAGGTGTCACACTCTGGATATAGAGGATGAGGCTACAACGATTAGGGCTTCTGTGAATGTATAAATAGTGAAAGTCTGCAGAAAGTTGAGTGCTTAACAACTTAAACAGGAGAATATTCCTTGTTATCACTTGGCCAATTATCAGTACATTGTACTTTCTAAGTCTCTTTGGGAATATCTCTCATTCATTAGTTTCGCCCCAGTGATCCTCAAAGAAACATCTGCTTCCTAGAAAAAAAGTATCACCTGAATTGCAGCCTGCTGGCTTTTAATTTTTTGCTACATTTGTTTAGGCAGTTAGGATTGGGTTTCTCTTTTGTCATAAATTTACACTGGCAACGTGGGTTGTGGAATGAGTGAGTCAAGAATCTAGACTAGATTAGATGTAGTCAAGAATCTAGATTTGAGTCTTGGCCCTTCCTTTTTATTAACTAGTTTCATGAACTTAGAAAAGGCACAAAACTTTTCAGAGTCTGAGTCTATTCACCTGTAAAATGGGAATAGCATCAGTGCATACTCTATAGGGCTGTCATAATGATCAAATGAAGTAATACAGGTAAAGTTGCATTGTAAGCTATAAAGCCCCATCAGAATATTTAATTTAATTCAGAAAAATTAAATGATGAAAATGACCTTAAGAGTGAGGATTTTTGTTTGGCTTTTCACTCTTTCAATACTTTCCTTTTTTTACTTGATAAATATTAGTATTGTGTAAACCAGTTCAGGAAATACCATCCTACCTGACTCCCAGAATACTATACTACATATCTTTTAAATAAAGTGTAGATAATTGATTTGTAACAGGGTTTTGTCTTTTTCAGTAGTTGCTATTATCTAAGCATCTTTGTGTGGACAGTTATTTCAGCTGTGACTATTATAATCCCTATGGCTTCTCATGAGTCAGCAATGTTCAATTTTAGGGAGTGTCATTTTGACCCTTTGGGTAACCATGGTATCTAAGGACTTCTCAGACACAACAACAAATTTCGAGGTTGGGGTCAGAATAGACAGATAAGAATTAGAAGTGAAGGAATTAGAGCCAAAGGGCATGAATCAGGATAGCAAATACACTGTTGTGTGAGGAAAGAGGAAAAAAATCCCAGAGTTTTTAACTGGGAAGATTTAATAAGGAAACAGTATAATAAAGAGAAAAGGGAAAAATATCAAATCATACAGATAATTTTATTTAACTTAATATTTGTGTGTACATCTATCTGAAAATGAAGTTTTGATATTTTCTCTTAGATGATTTTTTCACTCACTATTTCTTAGGAATGAGCAGCTGTCTAACGGGAGAAGCAGAAAGGACATGAATTAGCAAGATCTGATCGAGGTCTGAATTTCTCCAGATAATGCTTGTCTGACTTAGGAACTGTAATTTCTTCCCACTTAGCCAACCCTATGACCATAAATAGCATTAAGTTCCATCCTGAAAGTCCCTGGGTGATGTTTGTGATTAGACTCATAAAGAGGAAAGTATTCTGAAGCCAAAGGATTTTTACTAATGCACACAGGCTGGATACGAGCCGCACCTCGCTTGAAACCTTAATTCTCTCCATCATAAAGATTCCTGTTAGGCCTGGAAAGAATTAATGAGATTAATAATCCAGCTTATTTATTTATTGAACTGAATTCCATAGGTTATATACATATGAAAAATACATTGTCTTTTCTCTTGAGGAGTTTACTTGTGCATGTGGTGATTAGGCCTATAATAAAGTCCTCCGTTTTTACTCCTCAGAGTAAAATAAAATATTTGCTGTGGAATAAATTGAATAAAAATTCAATCACATGCAGTGTTGTTTCTCTAAAAAGAAAGGACATATAAAAGCTTCTAGTTCTTTTTAGTGGCACCAGGCTTCCGATAGAGAAGCAAAGAGCCCAAGTGCCACAGCACAGCAATCTTTATTCCTAAAGAGGGGCATAACTCTGTTAATATGAGTATTCTTTCATCAGTAATAATTAGAATGTACCATCTCTAAGAGAAGTTAATATTTTAGAGAGATTACTTAGTAGATACCGTTGGTCACCTGACATCTTTTTTCACACATCCTTCCTCCTTCCTTTAATTTTGCTCGGGCATCATCCCTTCTTCATATTCTTTGGAGTGGGTAGGACCCAGCTTCAACGCTTAGCCCTAGAGTTGGGTTCTAGCTGGTCTAAACTAATCATGGTGGTCCTATCCCCTTACCAGTGATTGTTAAGCATAGGTATGTGATCCAGTTCTGTTTAATAGTCTTGGGTGGAGAAGCATCGGGAGATTCTGGAAGAGTTTCTTTGCTCCTAAGAGAAACATGGAGTGTCCTCTCTTCCTTCTGAGAACGGTTGTATCTGTAAATGGTGCCTGGATCTGTGACAGTCATTTTGTTCTCAGCCTGGAGATAGATGAAGTTAACATACAGAGGAACGAGGACCCTAGAGTGTCTTAGAGAAAAGAGTCAAGTCTACTTATGTGACACCTGGAAATTGACCTACCTATGGCATATTTTCTTATGAGAGGTAGTAAATGTTAAAATATTAAGCCACTATGAGTTGTGTTTTCTGCTACTTGTAGCTAAGAAATTTCTAACAGTTACTGAGTGAGGGAACCAGAGGATACATAGCTCTCACTGGTGTTCTGTAGTTGAAGTTTGGCTAGGTTTGCCCTGGTCCATACCTGAAACTCATCTCTTACCAGAGGTCATGAGATTGAGCAGAAATAAATGGCAGTGTTAACCTAACTGAAGTTCAGGGTATACTTTGAGACAGAGAACTCAGAAAGCAATTAAACATCAGATTTTATTCCATGGAGGTAGTGAAGTTTTCCTGAAAGACAAGCTAGAGTTGGTTTGAGAAAGGTGATGCATATAGCAATCTAACTTCTGTTTTTGTTTTTTTGACAGTGTCTCACTCTGTCACCCAGACTAGAGTGCAGTGGCACAATCATGGCTCCCTAGCCTCCTGGGTTCAGGCCATCCTTCCTCTTCAGTCTCCTGTGTAACTAGGATTACTGGAGCATGCCACCATGCCCGGCCTGGCAATCTAAGTTTTGAAATGCCTTCCTTACCGTGATACAGTGGACATCCAAAGCAGCTAAAATTCCATCTTTTGCTCTTCCTGTCTGAGAATGCTTGCTGAAACTTCTCAGTAAAGTACTTTGAATATGTATCACAGTCTTATGTGTTAGGCTGGTAAAAACTGTATGATAGTGGGCTAGGAGTAGAGGTATTTATAACATTTCATGGTCTTTTAGGCACCATTAGCCAATTTCTTATTGGAAAGACTATAGCATATCATAGTCATAAAAGTGACCTACAACCATGGAGTCACCAGAGAAGATAGGACATTTCTTATTTTTTCTAGGACATTTTTTCCTAACATATTTACCTCTCTAAAATTATATTGCATCTCATAATTGCTGTTGGTCAAGTTGTAGTCACAATGCAGTTGTCATTGCATATTCACGTGCATCAATATCAATACTTCAGTGGCCTGGAGGAAATTTCTAGAGATGATAATTGAGTACTCTTTTAAGAAATGCTGATGTAATGTGCAAAAATACAGACATGGTTGATTCTGAGTCTGAAAATCATTTAGAATAGCCAGATTTTAAATGTGAATAACTTAACCAATATATTTTATGATAAAAACATATGTCTATATGTTTAATAGAGTTTTCTATAAATATAAAATAAAAATTCTAAGCTACTAGAACACAGTGTATTGTGGCTTTATTGACAGCAGTAAAAATTATTTCAGAGGTAAGTGAAATAACAGTGCATCTATAGTTGATGACACCTTAGATTCAATGGAAGATGGTAACCAGGAGCTCAGACCCATTGTCACTGAAGAACCAGATGCTTCTTCCACCATTCTTGACAGAAGATTTATTCCTCTGAGCATAGTCACCTCTCATGTTGCTCTTTTTTGAATGATTGTTCAAATGAGTACTCCTGATTGACTAGACTGCTTACTATTATAAAGGAATCCGGGGAGTGATTTCTAACATCTGTGATGGGGAGATGAGATTCTTGACATAAGAATGTCTCAAACTATAGAAAAGTAGCCACGTTTAAATAAAGAAATAGCATTTGAAGTTGGCTTCAAGGATTATGTGCCATTTAAACACAGAGATAAATAGAGATGTTCCTAGCAGAAATATTAGCACGAAATAATAAAAGCATGGTCTATGTTTGAGGACAAGGAAAGAGTGTGGCACATTTATGAGAATTATAGGAAAGTCATGCTGGAGCTAGATAGTGGAAGGGTTTCAGGCTGAGGAATTTGTGTGTATTTCAGGGACCATGTAGAGCCATTAGGCATGGGGGAGTGGAAGATTATATGGTTGCTATACTCTTAGATAAGCCATTGACTCTAGCATACCAAGAAGGGTAGGATTGGTTCAATAATGCTTCTGAGATATCTATATGTGAACAGAATTTTTCTTTGCAAATAGTTTTTCTAAGGTATTAAAAAATATATATAGGCTAGGCTTGGTGGCTCAGCCTGTGATCCCAGTACTTTGGGAGGCCAAGGAGAGTGGATTGCCTGAGTCCGCAGGTTCGAGACCAGCCCCGGCAACTAGGCGAGACCTCATCTCTACAATAAATAAAAAATTAGCTAGGCATGGTAGCATGCACCTGTACTTGGAAGACTGAGGTGGAAAGATCACCAGAGCCCAGCAGGTTGATGCTGGGGTGACCATGAGCAAGCCATTGCCTTCCAGCCTGGGTGATGGAGTGAGACTCCAACTAAAAAAAAATATATATTTATAATATATGCATATATTATAAATATATGCATATATTATAAAAATATTATAGATGCATATATTATAAAATATATATTATATATGCATATATAATATATATACACATAAATATCTATATAAATATATATATACACACATAATTGAATGCCTCAGCTCTTGGACAACTTTTTAAATAAAATGCTCACACTGTGATTGTTTTCTAAAACAACCACTGTAGGATTTGGTATAAATGTGAGTTCTGTCTTTTATGCCTTCCCCTACCCTTTCTTGCACCCTCTAGCAAGATAATTTGAACTAGTTTGAGGTTTGGAAGAAAGATTTGAAGACACATGCTCCAGCATGCCAGTCTTCAATAATTGAATAAGTGTTGACATAACAATTTCTTCCTTTTCTCTTTGTTCTTTTCTCCTTTTGGCCTTCAAACCATAATTCTTATTTTATGCTATGAAAACTGTAAGTGAAGTTCCACTGTGATGGAGAATGGATGTAGGTAAAAGGTTATATCTAAACTTGAAAGAGCTAAATCTAGTCACTTCAATAAGGTAGAAGAGTTGCCTCATACTCATTATTAGCTAAGATCTCTATAAAGAATGCACTGGGAAAAGTAGTGAATCATAAAGTTTTTGTTATAAATAAATCAAATAGTTGATGCCATTATTGCTATTCATGATTTTCTTCTGTTACTACTTTCAAAAGCAAACCACTATGCATAAAATATATTATGTACATTTTCTTCTTTGTAAGTATACCGTTAATGGCAACTACTAACCCTGAATCTATGACATAAAAAGCTGATGTGATTAGCAGTCCCTGTACCATGCAGAGTGTCTTTTCATTTTTTTTTTACTTTTGCTGCTTCTTGCAATGGCTATTGCTATTTGCAAATGGCATATTTGATTCATGATCTGGCTGGTTATTTTGCATCCAGAGTCACTGTGTCAGTTAGCTTTTGCTGTAGACAAAGCACCCTCAAAATAGTGGCTTAAATCTTATTATTATTGTTCATGAACTACAAGTCAGGTTGGTGCTCCTGCTCATCTGAGGTAGACACATGAGTAGCTAGGCTCACTTACATATGTCTATGGTCAGCTGGCAACTTGGCTAGGGACTGTATGTAGAGATGGCCTCCCTCATGTGTCTGGTAGTTATCTCACTGTTTCACTGTTTACTGGGAAGATAAAGATGACGGGGCCATGTGTCTCTCACCATCCAACAGTCTAGAAGCTATCAGGCCTACTGAGGCCCAGATGCCAAATTCTCATGTTGTAACTTTCTCCTCACTCTATTGTCTTAGTAAGTCACATGACTAGTCAAAATTCAAGGGGTGAAAAAATAGACTCTACTTCTTGATGTAGGAGCTGGAAAGACATCAGTCACAATCACTTTCTATCAAGGTAGTGACTGGCATGTCCTGTCCTGTAGTTTTCTAATTGCAAAATCAATGCTATACAAAGTTGCTTTCTCTCTATTCACTTTAAAAAAATTATCCCCTGGTCCAGCCAGTGTAGGTAGTGAAAAGAGCACTAAAACTTTGGTTTTATTTTAATGTGGCAAGAGGCAATGAGAGAGTTCCTGCAAGTAAGAATTTCAGAAGTTGTACTTTGTACAAGGTCACCTGGGTGAGGTACAGTGGGTACTCAATACTCTAGATTAGCATCTCAGTTGCTTTCTTCCAGAGAAAGAGTCATTTTTTAAAAACTCATGCATGGAGATTGTATAGGCCAGAGGCATCATGCTTGAAAGCACCCTGAATCCTAATTTCATCAACTGCAAATCGAGGGGGGAAAAAACCTTTTAATTCAGCATCTTTTCATGATAAAAAGTATAGAAGAAATTTACCTCAATATAGTAAACATTATAAGTTAGAAGTTCACAAGTAGCTTCATACTCAAGGTTGAAAAATGGAGAGCTTTTCCTTTAAGATCAGGAACAAGGCAAGGATGCCCATTCTTGTGACTCCTGTTCAACTTACTGGAAGTTCTAGCCAGAGTAATTAGTAGAGAAAAAAAATGAAAGATCTTCAAATCAGAAAGAAAGATGTAAAATTATCTCTGTTTGTAGAGGACATAATCTTACATGTAGAGAACCCTCAAAACTCCACAAAAACACTAGAACTAATAAACAAATTTAGCAAAACCAACATACATAAATCATTGATGTTTCTATACACGAGCAACAAACAACCTGAAAAGAAAACTAAAAAAAATTCCATTTATGATAGAACCAAAAATAGTAAAATATTTAGCAATAAATTTGACCATGGAGATTAAAGACTTGTATACTGAAACTACAAAACATTAATGAAAAAATTAAAGAAGACAAATAAATGAAAAGACAGCCTATGTTCATGGATTGGAAGGCTGAATATTGTTAAAATGTTCATACTACCCAAAGCAATCTACAGATTCTGTATAATACTTATGAAAATTCCAATGGTATATATATTTTTTTACAGAAGTAGAAAAAACAATCCTAAAATTCCTATAAAACCACAAAAGACCCCAAATGAATAAAGAAATCTCGAGAAAGGAGAACAAAGCTGGAAGCATCACATTTCCTAATTTCAAAATATTACAAAGTTATGGAAATTAAAACAATATGGTACTGGCATAAAGGCAGATATATAGACCAATCAAACAGAATAGGGAACCCAGAAATAAACCCACACATGTACAGTCAATTGATCTTTGACTTGGATGCCAAGGATATACAGTGAGAAGAGGATAGTCTCTTCAAGAAATGTTGCTAGGAAAACTGAATATATTCAAGCAAAAGACTAAAATCAGACCCTTATCTTACACTACATACAAAAATTACCTCAAAACAAGTAAAATATTTAAATGTAAGACCTGGAACTGAAAAAGTTCTAGAAGAAAACTTCTAGAACAAAAAGCACAAGCAACAAAACAAAAAACAGACAAGTAACTATATTAAACAGATATCTTCTGCATTGCAAAACACACACACACACACACACACACACACACACACACACACACACACACACACCCCAAGAAAAAAATCCCCAAACTTATGAAAACCAAACAATCAACAGAGTGGATTGCTTAGAATGGAAGAAAAATATTTGCAGAATATATGTCTAATAATGGGTTAATATCCAAAACATGTAAGGATCTCCTACAGTTAAATAGCAAAAAAAAGCAAAAACCCAATTTGAAAAATGGGCAAAGAACTTGAATAAACAAGTGGTCAACAGGTATACATTGAGATGCTCAGCATTACAAATCATCAGGAAAATGCAAGTTAAAACCACAATGAAACATTACCTCATACCTGTTAGGATAACTTTTATCAAAAAGCAAATGTTAAAAAATGTCGATGAAGATGTGGAGAAATTGGAATGCTTGTACACTTTTTTCCCCTAACCACTATATTAACTGGGAACTTGTACACTGTTGGTGGAAATATTAAATGGAATTCAGCTGCTATGGAAAATGGTATTCAATCCCCTAAAAAGAAATTAATAATAGGACTACTGTATGATCCAGGAATCTCACATCTGGGTATTTATCCAAATGAATTGAAATCAGAGTCTCAAAGAGATAGCTTCACCTCCTGGTTCATTGCAACATTGTTCATAACAGCCAAGATATGAAAACAACCTAACTGTTCACTGATGGATTAATGGATAAAGAAAATATGTATACTTATAATGGACTATTACTCAGCCTTGAAAAAGAACGAAATTCTGCACTATGAGACAACATGCATGAACCTGGAGGCCATTATGCTCCGTGAAATAAGCCAGTCATAGGTGGCTAAATATTGCAGGATTCTATTTATACAAGGTATCTAAATAGTGAAATTCATAGAAGCAGAGAGTAGAATGGTGGTTGCCAGGGACTGAGATAAAGGGAAAACGAGTTGATGTTCAACAGGTGTATAGTTTCGATTGTGCAAGATGAGAAATTTCTACAGATCTTCTGTAAAACTTGGTGCCTATAGTTCACAACACTGTACTGTGTACTTAAAAATTTGTCAGCACTTTGGGAGACCAAGGCGAGAAGATTGTCTGAGTCCAGGGTTTTGAGACCAGCCAGGGCAACTTGATGAGCCCTTGTCTCTACAATCAAAAAATTAACTGGGTGTGGTAGTGTGCGCCTATAGTTCCAGCTACTTGGAAGACTGAGGTGGAAGGATTGCCGTCCAGCAGGTCGAGGCTAAAATGGCCATGAGCATACCACTGTACTCCAGCCTGGGAGACAGAGTGTGACTCCAACTCAAAAAAAAAAAAAAAAAATTGTCACATACAGATCTCATGTGAAGTGTTCTTACCACAATAATAAAAAAACAAAAACAAAATTCTTTCCCTATCTTTCTCATAAGATTGTCATGGGATCCAATGATATAATTCCCCTGAAGTCTTCAAAAAACTATAAAGTACAAAAATTACTTGATTGCTATTATTATTATTGCTATTTTAGAAGTGTTTGATACAGATGAACAGCTTATATCTCAGAATATTCTGGTGATGACTGTACCTTTGCCTTTTTAAAGATCAATTGTCAAAATTGATGAAACTATTCAAGAAAACAGTATAACGTATTGACTGCCATTATTTAATCAAACAACTGTTTGTTAAACTTTTGTTGTAAACCCAGAAATGTTGTAGACACTGTGGGAAATAAAAGTCCTGTACTAGATGAACATTTTTCTTGTCTTTAAGTAGTTGAACAATCTAGTAAGCAAAGTGAAGGTATCAGGTACAAGACAATGAGCATGGAATAAAATGTAATGAACCAAGTAGTTAGCAGTCTCAGAACCCAGTTGGAATTTGGAGAAAAGGATAATCTGGGAGGTGTAAGTCTTCCATAAAATCTTCCTGGTGGGATCTTGGAGAGTTAAGGAGAACTGAGAACTGGCTAACATGAGAGGAGAAAGATGATTGCAATTGCCAAGGCTACTCTGTGGTGGTTGCTGTCATCCTGCTTTTAAGGTTCTTCAAAACTGTAAGACCTTTTTGATTTAGTTGTCAATTATTAGAAAGTGTGTGGTTTAAAAGCAGAATTCCTTCTCTAACCTGGAAGGACATTTTTGCCTACATGTAATGTTTCCTTGGTCCAGGTTTATTCATAACTTTGGGCCCTTTTAGATAATAGGATATTTTATAGGATCTTCATTGGCAGAATAATTTCTGACAGGAGGCTATCTCCGATCCAGAAGATAATCATCAGAAATCAATATTTTTTTTTGTTATGTTTTCAAAAGATGAGTAGTTACTAAGTAGATTAATCCAGAGATGCAAGTCAATCAGCAACCACACTAATTGGTATCCTTATCTCATAGTGTTTTTTTTTCCGTCAACAATTCCTTAATGCAGTGCTTTTCAAAGTGTAGTCAGTGGGCCTCCAACGCCAGAATACACTGGGTGTGCTAGTTAAAAACGCAGGTTTCTGGCTGGCTGTGGTGACTCATGCCTCTAATCCCAGAAATTTGGGAGGCCAGGCTGAGTTGGGAAGATCACTTGAGGCCAAGAGTTTGAGACCAGCCTGGGAAGCATATTGAAACTTAGTCTTTATAAAAAATCAGAAAAATTAACCAGGTGTGATGGCACATGTCTGTAGTCCCAGCTACTTGGGAGACTGAGGTAGAAGGATTACCTGAGTCCAGGATGTTGAGGCTGTGGTGAGCCGCGATCATGCCACTGCACTCCAGCCTGGGCAACAGAGGTCAAACACTCTGACTCAAAAAGTAAAATAAAAATAAAATAAAATAAAACAAAATAAAACTATGCCTTGCTTGATGAACTTATAAATATTCTGATACAATGGATGTCCTCCTCCCACTTCCTAAACATATAGGATCTCTGAAATTGGGACTCAGGCATCAGTGTTTTTAAATCTCTGAGTCGATTCTGTGCAGCCAAGGTTGATGACCAATGTGTTTTTCAAGCTTCAATGTGTATGTGAATCACCCTGGGAGCTTATTAAAATGTGATTCTGATTTAGGAAGTCTGAGCTACAGCCTTAAATTCTTTATTTTTAATAAGCTCTTAGATGATGCAGAAGTTGCCAGTCCATGAACTACACTTTGAGCAGCAAAGGATTAGAGAAAAATACATTTAATTGTTTAATGACCCCGTTCTTTACTGGCACGATCTTCAGCATGACTTAGATATGATTGAGTTTAATGTCATATTAACTAATTTAATAAGGCATAGAGAAAATTCTGCTCCAAAGGATCATCATTTCGTCGACCTATTGTAAAGAGAAATGTTTTAAAAAATTAAGGTTTAATTGAAAATGTCCTCCAAAAACTGTCAGTGAGGCAACAGGAGTAGGAAGTTAAGTAGGAAGACAGTTTGAAGCAAGTGGACAGGGTAGTTGAAAATAAATATAGCCTCCCTAGAAGGGTGACAAGCAGCCTGAGTGACTGACCAAGGGGAACAATCAGGTAGCAGAGGACATGTGGAGCTTTAACTGAGCTGGGCAGAAATGGGGACATGCCTACTGCCCTATACATCTAAAGTGATGGACGAATGGATGTCTCTTCTCTATTGGTCCTATGGAGAAACATAAATACCACATACACACTCCCACACCCTCATACCCACACTCACACACAACCCTCTCCCTTATCTTCTTCCCTTCCACCTGAAATCTTTTGCTAACTTCCCATAAAAATAGGGTTTCTTTCAAATTTCTTACACTGACCATGTAGACCTGCATCTCTACTCTGACCTCATCTTTCACTTCTCCCTCTGACCTGGCCTTCTTTCTGTTCCTCTTGTATGCCAACTAATTCCTGCTCAAGCTCTTTGCCTTGTGTTTTCCTGGGAGATCCTTGCCCCGCTTTATGGCAAGGTGGACTCCTTCCATTCTTTCAGAACTAAGCTTAGATGTCATCTCTAAGAGGGGCCTTCCCTGACTACTTTCCTCTATCCTGTTCCAAATATGCTTTCTATATTACATGATCATAGCATGCTTTATTTTCTTTTTAGATCTTACCAACTGAAATTCCTATGGATGTATTGCTTTCCTTTATAATTTATATACTCCCCCTCCCTCTCCAATCCCATGTAGGTAACACAAGGGTAAAGGTCTGTTCTACCTTGTTCCAATACTGGAAGCCCAATACCTACGACAGTGCCTGATACATGTTGGTTGATCAGTAAATACTCTTGAAGAAATGAATGGCAGTCTATAAAATTATCTGGAGGAGAAGACTTAGAGTCTGTTGGAGTATTTATTTAAAACATGTATTCCTGTGTCCCAGCCTCAGAATCTGTTTTAGTAGTTTTGAGATAAGGTCCAAAGACTTCAAATTGAGAAACAGAGTCCAATAGCATGTGCTTCTTTCTTGACTGATATTTCTTGGATAATAGCTATGGATTGAGGACTTCTTTCAAAAAGACACTGCTTAACAAAATAAAATATATTTCACTTGGCTTGGGAGCTAAGGTGGAACTTGATATAGCTCCAAACCATTAGCACCACCTCAGACTGCACCTCTGATCTACTGAAGCAATTTTTCTGGGTATTAGTTCCAGTAATCTCTAGGTCTTAAAAGATCTCCAGGTGATGCTGATAAGTATCCAATTTTGTGTAGCTCTAGAGTATGAGGGACTCATTAGAATTGATGAGCAGGCATTGATGTGAATTCTCCACATGCATATACATTAATACCTCACATGCCATATCTGATGGAAGTACTTTCGGGGCAAGCAACAACAACAACAACAAAACCTGATTAACAGTTGATTAAACAATAGGTACTTTTTAACTTCTCATACCAAGAAATTTTAAGTTGGGTGTTTACTGGCATCGGTTCAGTTGTTCTGCAGAGCCATCAAGGATTCGGATTGTTTTCCCCTTTATCTTCCACCATCCTCATATGCTTGTACCTCCGTGTTTGTTTAGCTTCAGGCGTCACATTCACATGCAAGGCTAGATGGAGTCAAGGGTGCCTCCTTTATCTTTAAAGAAAAATCTCTTCTGAGAACTCCCTCAGAAGACTTATTGTTTTTCTTTGGTCAGAACTTGGCATTTTACCCTAACTGCAAGGAATTCTGGGGACATGAGTAGATAACTTTCCAGACTCCATAGTGGGAGGTGGGTGTCCAATGAGAAGGGGATTGGAAATGATTTTTAGGTAGCCAAGAAAGAGCACCTGGCATGCATGCCTGGCATTCAGCCCAGATGATGTCCAAAAGAGAGATGTCTACCGTTTCTTGCTCTATCCAATCTGTGTTTTTTGAGGATTATTTTTTTTCTTCACTTACCGAAATTTCCCCAAGTGAATGATTCTTACTTTTGAATTCTTCATTTACCTTTGATGGTAAGAGCAGCAACTTACCATATGCAAAGCATTATTATAATATATATATGAGGGGGTCCCCAAAACCCAAAATTTATTTATAAAAAATGCGCATTTATTTCCATGTTTAAATATCAGTCACTTTCAAAGTACTCTCGGGTTAATGCAATACATGTATTGAGATTCTTTTTCCACAGCTCAAAACAGTTTCTGAACTTGTCAATTTTGATGATTTTTTAGTGCTTCTGCCTTTTTTTTGGTTTCACTTCTTTCACATCAGCAAAATGTTTTCCTTTGAGGAATTTTTTCATCCAGGGAAATTAAAAAAAAAGTCACTAGGGGTGAGATCGGGTGAATAGGGAAAGTGGGGCATGGGGTCTTGCCATTTATGGTAAAAAACTGCTGACCACTCAGTGCAGTGTGGAAGATTGTGTGTGTAAATCACCCATCATAAAATGGGCAAACATGTTGAAAGAAACTTGGATATTCACTGAATCTGAATGCACCCTCTCACAACAATGCTAGCTGGTACACTGATGCTGATGTGTTCCTAGAACCTAGTGAGGGAAGACTGTACTACAAGGGGCCCACCCTCCAAAAAATAATTCTGGATTTTTGGGGGTCCCTCTTATATATACTTATATATGTCCATATATACACACATATACATATACCTACACACACACACACACACACACACACACACACACACACACGCACGCACACACACTTTTACTCTTTACAACAAATATGTAGTGGATCTTATTATTATTCCCTGTTTACAAGTGAGGAAACTGAGGTACAAAGAAGTAACTTGCCCAAGGCCACTCAGCTAGTGAGTAGCAGAATGGAATTCAAATCCAGGCAATTTGGTTCTAGAGTCCATGCTTTTAACCATAATACTATAGTGGACTCCCTTCCATGTGCACTTGGAATTAAGGCCCACTGACTATAGGAACATAATTTAGCCAAACAAAGATAGATTTTGTAGGTTGCTGCAGGAAGGGAAATGCACAACCAGAGAATAGTACACCTCAAAGGGGAAAATCAAAGAAGGATACTTAAAGGGTTTGGGAGGCTGGAGCTAGTCATAGGATGGTCTCAGCAGAGATAGTTCAAAAATTTGTAAGGTAAGTGAGTTACGAAAGTGAGGATCTTAGTTTCAGAACACATGCATCTATGTGGAGTTACTGTTAGAGCAAATGTCTGTGATCTTATCCAAAACTGAAGGGTCTGAATGAGCTGGTGTTAAGAGAGTTTGAATTTAGATAGTTTGTCTTCCTGTCATATTTTGATGCAGTCTATCTGTTTTGTGAGTTGTACAGTTTTGCAAATTGTGATTTATGTTTCAATTCTTAGTACCGCCTCATAAGCTAGGGGCCAGCAGGGCCATTTTTCATTTATTAGTCTTCCCTCGGTCATCTTATAGCCTAAATGAAAGGATAGATCATTATTTTTCGGGAAAAAGATGAATCCAGATCTGCATCATTATTCAATTGGTTGTGCTTATATATTCAGTGTTTAGTAGCTGAAGTGATAGGCCTTCTGGATCTTTTTGTTGAATAATTATTGTGGAATCTTCTGGGGTAAAACTGACTCTAGAGTTATTCACTTTTAGTGACTGCAACACAGAAATACTAAAATAAGAATTATTATTTAAGTGAAATATGACTCCTATGTCCCTTAAGCTAAATCCTTACATAGCCAAACAGCTTTACCTTTTGATTATAGGTAGTTCATTCAACCTGGCCAGTGACTGGAGGAAAATTTCCATTTCTTGTAACTGTTGGTAGTAAGAATATTGGGCATACCATGATTAGAGGATAAATGTGTCTACTAATAATTTAGCATTTTGAATAATCAGAGGAGGAAGAAAATAACTGAGAGGATAAAGAATAAAAACTTTCAAAGAAGCAAGTGACCATCAGTGCTTTTGGGCATCTAGAGGTCTTGGGCTTATAGCATCTATTTCACATCTTCTGCTTCTGGACCCAAAGAGTCAGTCATAGATTAATGTTCAAAGTGATTAAAAAATGGTATCCATACATTATTCTCACTATTATTAATGGTCTCACTATTATTAATGGTTGTATTTATATATTTTCTTCCAGAAAACTAGTTTCCGCAATACCTCAGTTAATGCTCTTAAAGATTGATGTCTTGGTCAAGAGAGAGGGGAACTCCATCACAAGTACCAAGAAACAGCTTTGAGTTCAAGTTCTGTGTACTCAAGGTCAGAACTACAACCGTGCAAATATACAATTGCCTATTTGAATACACAACATAAAAGGGCAATTCGTCATTGATTGATTTCCCCCAAACACACTTGCACCTGCAGACTTCCTGGAGTTTCTTTTTTTCTTCTTCTCTTGTCCTTAGGAGGAGTGTCTTGAAGAACTTATTGTACCTCGAGGCCAACAACTGCAGATGTCTGCCTGAAGGCAAAGATTTGATCGGGTTTATGAAACCAGCATGGTATGTCCTAACAAAACAACAATATACAGAAATTATAAAGCTTGAATTGCTTTTAATTCTGAAGCTATGCAAACCCTATGACTACAAACAGTTTGGAAAATTCTGCATCAAAAGTATAGAAATGATTTCCAAATGTGTCCCCTCATGAACTAGAATTCTGGATGACCTTAAGGGTTTTGTTTTATGCATATTAATTCTACATTATTTGAACGTAGTGAAAGAATCTGTGATGATCCCAAATGAGGTTTAGGTAGAAAAATAAAGAAGGTTCCTTATTGCCATACATTTAGAATCTGTATTATTCTTAACAGTCCAAAGTTGGACTTTCCAAGTTTTCCCCAGAATCTAAGCTATCATTTTTTTTTTTTTTTGAGTTGGAGTCTCACTCTGTCACCCAGACTGGAGTGCAGTGGCCGCTCCTGGCCACCGCAGTCTCGACCTGCTGGGCTCCGGCGATCCTTCAGCCTCAGCCTTCCAAGTAGCTGGAACTACAGGTGCGCGCTACCACGCCTGGCTCATTTTGATTTTATTGTAGAGATGAGGTCTCGCCAAGTTGCCCAGGCGGGTCTCGAATGCACGAGCTCAGGCAATCCACTCACCTCAGCCTCCCAAAGGCACGGGATTACAGGCTGAGCCACCGAGCCCGGCTAACTATCAGTTTTTAAAAACAAAAAAGTATTAACATTTACTTTAAACACATATCTAAAAACTTCTTGACTGCCTAAAATATATCAACATTTTGAATAAGTCAGAACTATTAAGTAAATTCCTTTGATTAATAAATTGTTTTCCATTTAAAACAAAAGAGAAAAGCAAAACTGTTTCCTTGGTGTTCGAAGCAGCTAAGATAGTTATCTTAAAGCCTGCCAGATTTACCTATACCTGATTGTTCTTTTCTGATTCACATAGGGGCCGAAACTATTGCTAACAAACATGACCATTTTGCTAAATTACTTTAGTTGCACCACTCCAAGTTAGACTCTTTATGGTACTGTGTAAAAATTAAGCATTTAGCAGGCTTAGTCACACCACATAATTGCAAAAGTTCTTAAGTCTAGGTCAACTTGAACAAGTTTGCTCTTGATTTCTGTGCTACCTTCCCAGATATGTCAAGGTATTTATTTGCTTTCAGAATAGCTTGTATCTCCCTTTTCGAAGAGAAGAAAGGCAAACATAAGTTGTGATGGGTGATTGCCCACCCATGTGTGACTATGAGAGCAGATTTTTTTTGAATTTTGGCCACACTAATTTTTAAAATTTAACTTTTGCAAACACTTATTGTTCACCAATACCATCTTCTCAGCTTTATTCTTAATTATTTTCTTTATTTTTTAAGCTCAAGAGCCAGGAAGTCAAAATCTTCTGCTTCTTTGACCAGCTCGTCACAAGCAGGCAATTAGATGTCAATGCCCCTTTTAAACACAGGTTTGAGCATACCAGCTGTAATTCTCAGACTTATCTGGATGCAAGGGTTATCCTCAAGAAGCTGCTGACTAATACTATAAGATTGTCAGAAATATTTACTGGAAGAATACCCAAATTCTGAGCCAGCTATCACACAATCTCTTTCAACCATAAAAGCCATGATGCTGTCCACACAGCTAGGGTGGTACAGTAGGGGACTGATTGATCATTATTTATGCTATTTAGCTTTAGGATAACTAAGAGTCATCTCACAATGAAAAAGTCAAAAAAATTTTTTTGATGTCTGAACACTACTTTAGACAGATGTTTTTTTCCTGCTGTGGTCAATAGTGCTTTCCAAAGAATGAATATATATATATATCTATCCAACCAATAAAACATCATATTCAGAAAGGACTCTTTATTTTTTTTAAATTTTTTTATTTCTTATTTTTTTTTGAGTTGGAGTCTCACTCTGTCGCCCAGACTGGAGTGCAGTGGCCGCTCCCGGCCACCGCAGCCTTGATCTGCTGGGCTCTGGCGATCCTTCCACCTCAGCCTTCCAAGTAGCCGGAATTACAGGCATGCGCTACCACGCCCGGCTGATTTTTTGATTTATTGTAGAGATGAGGTCTCGCTGCCCAGGCGGGTATCGAACCCGCGGGCTCAGGCAATCCATTCACCTCAGCCTCCCAAAGGTGTGGGATTACAAACTGATTAAATATATTCTCTCAGATTCATCTAGAAACTGACAAAATGACCCAGTTACATAGGCAAAGATACAAATTGAGATTGTTAAATAATGTTTCCAGACTCTCTTTTCTTCTCTAGTTGTATTGAACAGCTGTTGTTACTCTATAGGGTAGAGTGAGGCTGATGTTTGCTCCTACATTATCTTGTGTTGGGCAGAAGCTGCTCTTTGAAAGGGTTTAGTGACTGGACCACTTTTAGGCCTCATTAGAGAGAACACTCACATGCTCACCTCCTCAGAGTATTTTGAGTGTATTTCATATACAACTTGCACTAACCCATAGCTCCTTCATATCAATCCTGAAAATGAAGCTTAGAAAATTCAAGAGTTAAATGCATATAACCAGTGAAAGTTATATGTGGATTGAATGTTCTGTAGGAATAGACGAAGATTTTTTCCTAGACATTTGATTACTAAGCAACTGGAAGTTGAATGTTGTCAAACTAGGGAAGTTCTGTTTGAACTGGGACTTCAAAAGAAGTGTCTTTTTATTTTCTAGTAGACCAAAAGGCTTTGTTGTGGACTTATCTTCTCCCAAAGTTGCAGGGATCTAATGATAAGAACCCAATCCCTCATGCCCCATCTGCCGGCATCCAGTCTCTTCGCTTGAGTTTATCCTATATTTTTTGGTCAGAATTGTCTTTTAAAAATTCCACTCTAACCCTGTTATTTTTCTGCTTAAGAGTCTTTGATTTGTGTCCCATCAATTCCTTCAGCTTAGCACTCAAGGCCTTTTCAATATCTGAGTTCATTTGAAGTTTTTAGCCTTTTCTCTTCTGATCCAGCTTGCCCTACTTGATGCTTTTCACTATCTTCTAAATTCAATTACTTGTCTATGTGGGTCTCCCTGCCTGAAATGCCCTCTTTACACCAAGGTCTATCCAACAACTCCTCCAGGGAGTTTGACTCTTGTCTTAGCTCTTCCCATTTCTACCCAAAAAGAAAAAAGAAAAAAAATCAATACTCACTCTGAACTTGTTGCATGGCATTTTTGGTAATTAGTTACATACTCACCGGTCTGTCCCACCAAGTTGTGAATTCCTTGATGGAAAGGATAATACATTACTCATCTTTATTCCCTGAGTTTCTTGTGGTAGATGTGGTATATAACCACATTCAATAATTGTTGAATTTTAAGAATGTTTGTTGAACAACAGGTTTGCTCAGGATATGATGCAGATGTTGCGTGATAAAAGTTTTTAAATATTTATTTATTTTTGGTTTCCATTACTTATTCTGCTAGAGAAGCACTGCCCAATATAAATATAATGTAAGCCACAGATGCAAGTCACATATATAATGTAAACCACAGATGCAAGTCACATTTCAGAGGAAATGAAATAGATTTGGGAGAAAGCTTATAAAGCAAAAAGAAGACTTCTGGTGACATCTTCCTACACCACCCTGCCCCCAAGAAAACACAATTAAGTGCCTGCATAGATGCACACAAGCACACAAGTACACATGAGAGCAAAGATCCCCTAGACTAGGGAATGGGGAGAATTTAAGGAAGTGAACAGATAATGTGGGTCCTGGAGAAAGATGGGCTCATGCCTCTCTCTCTCAGGTTCAGAGTAGGGGACAATTGAAATTCAAGCTGGTTTTGAGGACTTGAGAGCAATGGAGGCCTTGGTTCCCTTTCCCAGGAGGATCTTATAGAGAGTGGGAAAATAGCAGGCTGTTATGTAGTGTGTCCATGCTGATGGACTTGGGATGGCCTCACAGAATCTCCACATGTCCTGGAGCCTTATAATTACCCCAACGTACCCAAGAATAACTCAGGTAGAGTGATAGCCTGTTGATAGTCTCATTGGATTTATCTTCCTTTTGTAGGAGAAGGATCCCATGTTCCAGAAGAAAGAGCAGAATATAGATAAGCACATAGAGAGAGGCTAACAGGCAGACAGACAGACAGATTATCTGTATGGAAAAGTCCCGTGGTGAGCAGTGACCTATGTGGACATAAGGTCCAAGGCCTGAAAGGAACAGAACAGCTGGACAGATGGCACCATGAATAGGTGATGACTCTGATAAGGTGACACCCGTCTTAGACTTTCGTACCACGTAAGCCATCCTGAAAATTAGACACAACTTCAGGGATAGGATGAATGACAGGACTAAAGTGATGGGGCTTAAGTTTTTCCTACCTAAAGTATGAGAAGTTATAATGAAAATTAAGTCTGGTTATAGAAAAAAAAACCCAAATCAGGAAGCTACATCTCTTAACAACTGATTTTGTGGACTGAGATTCATGACCACCATTCAAAAGATATTCTGGACTCTCAGTGACTCATATCTATATATTTTTTTGAGTTGGAGTCTCACTCTGTCGCCCAGACTGGAGTGCAGTGGCAGCTGCACAGGTGAGTCTCGAACTCGTGGGCTCAGGCAATCCACTCACCTCAGCCTCCCAAAGTGCTGGGATTACAGGCTGAGTCACCAAGCCCGGCTCATATCTATATTTTTAATAGTACTTAGAAATTAGTGTTGCTATTAACCTTACTGTTTTTTTTATTCAAAGAGGCCTTAAAGTCACAAAAAGAATCAAAAATATTTTCAATTGTACATTATAATTAACTATAATAGTTTACCAGATTCAGAGAATCCAAAAATTAGAGGACAGATACTTTGGCATGTAGTCAAAAAATGGATGGAAATTTTTTTAAAAGATGGTTTTGACTACTGAGAAATATAGAGTTAGTGAATTTAATTTACTGATTCCAGTGACCTAGAGAAATGATAGTCACAAGCAGATACCATTTTCCTACACAGCATCAGTGTGCCTTGTTACTCTTGAAAACTTCCTCTAAGAGTTACTAGAGAAGAGAGTAAAATCTAAACTGCATAAAGATGTGGACTCTAATAGATTTCTTATAAGGAAAGAACTAGAGATTATAGGGCCTTAATTCAGAGGAAGTAGGTAGGTACTCTTTGCCTTTCCAATTAAAAAATAATTATATTATCTGTCTAACCATTGTGGGTAGTTGGAGGTTAAGAGACTAGAGAGAAATGGATGTAAACTAGTCTAGATTAAGGACAGAATATATTTAAGAACTAAGGTTTGATGAGGCAACAGATAAATGCAGAAACTACTTAACTGTTAGCATTAATATGATTTACGTCATATACATTTGACATCCTTTCCTCCTCCAAAACTAAGAGAGTGAAATAATAAAAAGCTCAGTGGTTGCAGGATAAAGACCTTTAACCCACCAACTCTGGAAAAACCTTGGTTCTAGTCATGCTAGGAATCTGCCTGACCCAATTAGTCAGGAAAAAATAGATTCAAAACTTTCCAACAAGCTCAGAAAAGTACAAAAGAATCAGCAGGGAGGTGACCAATTGAGAACATTCTCAGAAAACTTACTTCAAATGTCATGACTTTCCTGGAGTTAAATATATTGAATTTTTTTTAAAGAGCTAGAGAAAGACTAAATTACCAAGAAAAGAATTGTTTCTAAATCATTGAGGCTGTCGGAAATGCTTAGTAATTGTTGTGAATACAGTAATAAAATGACGTCTTTTGGTGGGTCTTTTTTCCCCATCCTTTCTCTGTCTGAAAAATATGACAGGGGAAACAGAGGTGGAGATAAATGCCAGCTTTACTACTGATAAGCTGGTGGGAGAACGTGGCTTCTGACGTGTGGCCGAATGGGCTTGTCCCCATGTCACTCCTGAAATGAGACAGGCATCTGCCTGGACCCAAGTGCTGTGGGACAGTTTGGAGCCTTGCAGGCTGCCAGTATAGGGGGGACTAGTCCCACGCAGCTCATTGCACAGTGGAGAGCAGAATAGATCCTGTGTAGGTGGCAGAGCCAAGAGGAGAAGTGTGCAGGCTCTGGTAGCAGAAGTGTGGGTGCGCAGGAGCGCTGTCAGGAGTGGTGTCCAGAGAGGTTCCAACATGTGGAATCACAAGGAGGGCATATGAGCATCTCTCACAGCAGTACTTACGGTTCTCATTTTAGGTAGATTGGCTCACATTTTAATGTGAGTACCAAACTTTTTACATTCTGGCATTTTGCAGGGCCATCAAGCAGGTTGACGCCTTTTGCTAAATCCCATGGTCTTTCCTATAATTCTAGAATGATTTCTGAGGAATGAGAAGCAGATCTGTAATCAGAATAATATTCTCCCAGTTTTTTTTCAGTCCCCAGAGAGTAGGAAAAAGCTTTCTTTTCTCTAGGTAGTGGGAAGCTTCTCATTTATCCTTCTAAAGGCAAAAGATTCCTTGTTAATGTTCTGGACTAGATTAGAGAGTAACAATGTTTAGTGACTAGGGATGGGTTTGAGTGGGGTAAGGAGGTGAAGACACTAAAGTCTTCTTAGTTAGAGAAGTTTATTACACCAATAATTAGGAAACAAAAGTTTTACAATATTGACTCTGTAGTGGCCCTTCCTTTCTTGCTTTTTAAAATGGATGTTAGAAAAATGTTTCATTTTTGTTTGTTCTCTAAAGGTGTAAGCAAATTCCAAGAATAGTTTCCTGATCTGTGTGTTTGTGTATCTAAGACAGTATCTCTCAAAATGTGTTTCTTGGACCAACTGCACTAGAATCACAAGGGGGACTGGTTAAAAATGTACATTCTTAGACTCGATCCTACGAAATCTGTAGAAATCCATATATATATATTTCCATAGGTGGATCTTTTGCACACTGAAATTTCCTAGGCTTAGACATTCATTTAAAGCAAGTCATCTCTGACAATATTCAGGAACTTATGGTGGAAGTGAACTGGGGAGAAGAGGTGATCATGATGTTAGGATGCAAAGGAGAAAGCATTCACCTTCAGCTGGGCTGTTGAGTGAGGCTTTGGGCAGAGGAAGGAAACTAGATTTGAACAGAGGGAAGAAAGGAAGGATGTTTTTAGTGGGGAGAGGACAAATGCCAAGGGGAAGTTACTCGTTTGAGTCCTCTTCAGGAGATAGGAGGTGCGAGGTGGGGAAGAGGAGTATATGAATCACTGATCCTTTCTGTAATTTTCTCATTCCTAACTCAGAGTTGAAAACAGTCACTCTCTCATGGGCCTACGTAAAAGTCACTCTCTTGGTACTATATAGATGGTGTCATGATAAAGATATGATGGGTGTAGATGCTATCTAGGAAGGAAGGTATCACAATGCGGACATTGACTGATTTCATGGGAAGAGATAGAGGTCAGGGATCATAATATTTATGACACGTTGACCAGAAACAGTCGACAAGACCAAAGAAAATGGATGACCGTATTTCTCGGCCTTCTTTGAAGCCATCATTTTGGACTTTCAATAGTATCTAATTTGGGAGGTCTAATTTTACTTTCAGTTGGCACCCTGTGTCCACTCCTTCAGTGTCTTTCCCTTGCGGCCCTTTCACCTCCCACCTTGTGAGCACCTGCAAGTTGGCAGCACCTTACCCTGGGAAAGCAGAACAAAGTTTGAGGTCTGATCTGGGGTTGTATTCAAGGCAGGTCTGTAAATCAGCAAGCTGAAGTTTGCTAAAATTAACTCATAAACCCACAAACTTGTTTCAGAAATACACTTTAAAATGTATTTACAGGATTCCCTGACTCCTCCCATTGCATTCTTTGCAGCTAGGGCTGAGCATATATTTTTTTCTATTTAAGTTTATAGCATCATTAAAAAGAGAAGGGCGAACCCACACGGAAGACTGTGTTTTTATTTTAACATTATCTTGAAATATAACACATTATAAAATCTGTACAGTCTAAGGTGTTATTTTATTTATTTTTACACCAGATTATGAGCCCAGAACTGAGCTCCAGTCGCAAGATGTATGGACAGTCTTAGAAAAACCACCTTTCCCTGTCCATATGCAGGAACACTGAGATGGCTGTGGACATCTGGACATCTGTGCTGAGAAAGAAAGCACCTGCATGAATGCCCGTGGGGATTACTTATTCTTACTTACTCAGCACCACCCCCCACCATCCCAAGCAACTTCCTTTCTTTCCCTTACCCCTTCTTCCTGTGGTGGAATTCATTTGTGCTATACTCCCAGAGATATAAAAAGACAGAAGTAGAGCAGATGGATGGCATCTCCTTTACTCCTAGTGTGACTCAGGAAACCCTCAAAGGAATTTAGCATCTGGATGCACACAAGACTTTTCTACCAATTGGCTCTATCCCGGGGTTCCTTAAACATCCAGTGCTTTCTCCCAAGGCCTGCCTTACCTGAATTCTACTCTTCCCTCTACTTCTAGAAGTGTGTATTTTTGGTGGTGGTGGGGGGTGGACTGGGAGCAGGAAGGGTGGTGTAAGGTAGGAAAATATCAGAGGTCAGTGAGACATAGGTGGCACATCTTTCGGTAAAGAGAAACCTGTATGTTGGGATTTGATCCTCCCAGGTGAATCATTCTGGCTGCTGGGATGATGTGGTCAGAGGCATTTCTGGCTTTAGGCAGAATTGCAGTGAAAGAGAAGTTTGTTTGAGTATCCCCTACATTGCTTCACACACTGTTTTCTTTCTAGACCTCTCTGTATACTGTAATGTCTTTCTCTTCCAACGGATAGACCAAGAAATTGCACAGACCAACACAATGACATTTGCCTGGGACTCCAGTCTTCATGGTTTCCCAACTTGAATGTTTTACCTTGATGGAAGTGACTTATCCTGTGTCCTTCTATAACTCTCAGAGTGTGTATCACACATCTGAGAATAAGGTTCAGTAAGTGCTCAGTAAATATTTACTCACAGAAGACAAAGTTTTGTGCTGTTTGTTTTTTAAACCAAAAATCAACAGTTCTCATGATGAAATTTCAGTTACTTTGACAGGAAGATATATGATATTTTTGGGAAAGAAAAGTTTTCTTATACTTCCAGTCACATCTGTAGTGTTCTTACAGAATGCAGATAGCCAGAAGTTTCTTAGAACTACACAAATGTCTGTTGGGGCTGTGATAGGTCAAGCCTTCTTGCAATGGGAATAGCAAATATGAGGCCTAAATATTGAGTAGGAAATATGGAGGGGCTCCAAGTCTTCTAGAAGTATCTGAATTTCTTCTTAGATCTCTTAAAAATATCTGTTCTCATTATTCAATGATAAGCAACTTTATTGGAATCAGGGAGTTTATGAATATGTGTATCCTTATCCCTGCAGTTCTCTGAAAAAGAACAGAGATATGATTCTGACTTAATAGCCATGCACACCCCCTTGTCTAATTACTTGCATTAACACTTCTTGGGAAAAAATGTGGGCTTTCATAATGATTTTCATACCAGATTCTATTTGTTGACGTGTCATTGTTTCTTAATCCTAATTAGTATAATTAATTATTGGCCGATTTTTCCATTGTTGAAGTGTTATTTTTATTGCCAGCTAAAATTACTATTTTCGTTTGTGTCACGAAACTCTTAAGTGGTTTCGCAAAATATGAAAACATCACAAAACTTCCCTTAGATGTGCTGGATACATATTGGAATAATTTTTATTCCTCTGAGTAAAAGATGGAGAATTTGGCTGTTCTATTAATTCTTACCTCAGCAGATTTTTTTTGGACAAGGATAATTGCCATAACAAAAATTATTTTCCCCATTCTATAAGAGGCAGTTATTAGTATAGAGTTCATTCCAGAGATACTTTTGCTTTACAAAATGCAAAGGAAATAGAGTCATAGATGTTTTGGAGATTCTAATATGATATTGTACTAAAGAAAATAGCTACGATTATTTCCTCATTAATTTGTGCAGTCTGATTTCTCACAGTAAGAGGAAATGCTAATGAAAACCTAGAAAGACTGGGATTTCATGCCTGAAATCCCAGCACTTTGAGAAGCTGAAATGAGAGGATTGCTTGAGCCAGGAGTTTGAGACTAGCCTGGGCGACATGGTGAGACTGTGTCTCTACCAAAAAAAAGAAAGAAAAAGAAAAAGAAAAAAAATTAGTGGGGCATGGTGGTGCACAGCTACTTGGGAAACTGTGGGACGATTGCTTGAGCCTATGAGTCTGAGGCTGCAGTGAGCCATGATTGTGCCTTTGTACCCTGGCTGGACGACAGAGTGAAACACTGACTCAATAAAATAAGACAAAATAAAAAGCTGGAATGGTTGAAAATATGATTTCCTTGTAGGTGTGTAATGTCAATTAAACATGGAAATATATCTTTTAATTTTTAGCTATTTTTCATGGTTTCTAGGTTAAATTTCAAATTACAAGTAGTTTCTCATTTTAATTTATAGCTCTTCCTAAAACTGAAACGTATTTCAATTAGAAAGTAGAAAATTAGGTCAAGTTAATTAAATAAGAATCAACAATTACCAATTCAAAGCCTTAAGTCCAATTTTTTTCTCTAGCCCTCTCACCCCTGTCATTCTTGGTCAGGATCCAACTACATAACTTTTGATAATCTATTTCCTTAATGCCCAGCCTAATACAGTACTGTACTTCCTTCCTCCCTGATTTATTATCTTTCCACTGTGCTTTCTGGAAACCCATTTCAGTATGTACCAAGATAAAGAAGTCTTGTTTTCTTCTCTTAGCAATATCCCATGAGGTGCTTTTATGTGTGGACGCCTTGATGATTCCACTTAGAGGCTGGGCCTCCAGGACCTGAAGGTAGACTGATGCTCAGGGAGAGCTGACATAGAACAACATTGTTTTGTATAAGAAAGGAGGTAGGATCGTTGTAAGGACCATGCAAGGGAAGTGTCTGGAAAGAAAGAATGAGACTCAACAGTTGATGACCCAGTGAATGATTTGGAAAAACCTATCTAATGAGGATCATTGGAAAGAAATACTATGTACTGAGTGAAGAATATAACGCCCATTTATGCTCAGTCTTCTCAAATTGTTAAGCAAATTTTATGTCTAGTTGATGCTCTGTGCAACAGTTTTTCTTTGGTGGGGTAGAATGTGAATAAGTGCAGAATCTTACTACAAGTCTGCCAGAATGAAAAAATAAAGATGCCCTCTATTTAATGTCTCACTATGTCTCTCCTTTTGATCTCAGAAAAATTTTCAAAAGAATGAGTCCTTGATTGTCTCCAGTTCCACATCTCTAGTTTACTTGATATACTTTCCCTGGTCAACTTAACCCCTCCTGTGTCTTAAACTACTACTAATAGGTGTGAATGCTTCTCATGGCTACTTATTCAAACTGCTCTCCAGAACTTTGAGTTTGTATATTCATTTATACCTAGACTTTATATAGGCCTGAACTTCATCTTGAAACTTCCAGGTTTCTCATAAAAATCAGCTGTCAGATCTGAACTACACATCTCCTTCCCCTTCTTTCTAAACCTATTCCTTTAAGTCTTCCTTCTACTTAACATTACCAGTATCTACCAAACACAAAATAGGCATCATGCTAGACTCTTTCTTTAATCATCCCATTGTCATAAAACCCTGCTGAATCGAACCACAATACCTTAATTTAACCCCTAATAATTTCTTACTTAGAAAACTGCATGGAACTTACTCCATTTCTTAAAGTGTTCCTCATTAATCTATGAGTTCTGTGACAGCAAAGACTGTCTTATTCATCTGTCTCCTCAGTTATCTCCTCTAGAGTCTAACATTTAACATAGTGGATCAGTTATCTATTGCTAGATAGCAAGCCACTCCAAAACTTAGAGACTGCAGATAACACCTTTTTATTTGCTCCTGATTCTGTGGGTCAACAGTATGTGCAGAGCTCATCTCTGATGGCTGTTCTCCACACTCTCTGCACTACAGAGTATTGGCTGAACTCACTCATGCATCTGTGGTCAGTTGGCACATTGACTAGGGATTGGGCTGGTCTTATTTGGCCTCATGCACATGTCTGGCAGTTGCTGGGGTTATTGGCTGGGGTATCTTGGTTCTCTGCCACATGGCTTCTCATCTCTAAGATGGCTTGCCCAGGCTTCTTGGTATGGCAGTCCCCAAGCAACAAGAGGAGGAGAGCAGACCCAGCAAAGGTCTCTTGAGGTCTAGACTCAAAAGTTGTATAATGTCACTTCCACCACATATTTAAAGGCCAAGCGAGTGGCAAAGTTAGTCCAGATTCAATGGGTGGGGAAGTAAACTACCTCCTGATGGGAGGAACAAAAAAGTCATACTACCAAGGAGTGTGCCTATAGGGAGGAATGATTCACTGGGGCCACACATTGTTTCTGGCACGGAGTTAAGCTTCATAAATATCTGTAGACTGAACGAATGGTTGGTTGGACAGACTGATGGAAGCATAGATGGGAGGCATTGTGGCATGGAATCTAGAACACTGGATACTTAGGAATCCTAGTCCTGATGCTGATTCTCACTAATCATTTAATCCTGGCAAGCCAACATACCTCTTTTACCCATGTCTCCTCACTTATAAAATAAAGGTAGGGGACAGGATGTAGTCTAAGACTGTCCTTGAGCTAAATTTTATGCTCTATAGGTGTTAATCATATTATTGTGTCACAGGTAACGAGAATTGTTTTCTTGACATGACTCGATTCATCCATGGGTGCATACTGCTAAGGAAAAGTCACCTTGGTGCTCATGTCATAGGAACATCCCAAATGGTGTTTCTATTGCTAGTCAGCCAGTTAGACGCAAGAACATGCTCATACTAGGCATTCTCTCTACTCTATTTTTTTTATTGGTGGTTCTTTTGAATGACTATCGAGACTTTCTATTTAACACTATTAAAAATGTAACTCCTATCCTGAAATACAATGTAGAATGTATGGACTTCCTCTCTATTCATGCCCCTGAATGAAGGCAGTTTGGGAAATATTGTTGGGTACTTAGAAAAGATTATGTTTGTTTAGAATTGTACTTAGCTTTGCAAAATATATTCTTTTAACGCTTTTCAACTTTGTCTCTGTTTGGTATAAAGCAAACAAAACACGTCGACCTGTGAGTTTGCAAAGGCTTAATTGCCAGGTATTGAGTAAGTTATTTCCTTTGCACACTGAAAATAATATTTAATCTTTCAAACCTCTGAAAGATCTTCAAATTACACAGTGGGATAGAGTTGAACTGTGTAAATATTGTTTGGGTTTTACCTTGCCAATTCCTTATTTAATATGAAATAGCATGAAATATTTTTTTTTCAGTTTTTGGTTCAATGTTAATTTATACCAGTGATGGAAGGATGGGGAAGGTGGAAGGCAAGGTTGATAATGGAATTAGGGTTCAAGGTCATTTTGTCTGACTTAGTCAATTCAGACAATTAGTCTTTTGATATCCGATCTGAACTAATCTCTTCCTATATGATTTGAAGCCGGTTTTATTTAGATAGCATTTCTTTTAAAGGAGCCTACCTACATCGAAAGAGGTGTTGATACACCAGATTTAACTAGTTCATATGTACTCATATGGGTGAAGTTCAAGGTCTGTGTTAAAAAAGAGCAACTTCTGTGACTGAAATCACTAATAAAATAAACTGAGTTAAGTGACTCTTGTTTTTTGTAAATGACAAAACAGCTAAAAATACAAAGCATTAAAGTGGAGCAAGAGGATTAAAGTACAGGTCACATCCTGAGAGAAAAAGAGCTTGTGGGGGCGGGAAGGGGGTGGTGGCATGGAAGGGAATGGGGGCGATGTCCTGCTGGAAGCAGATGATGCCATGTAGTTCGGCAGCCCATTAACAGCACATCCTGTGCTGAGGTAGTCACTGCTGTTATAAGTTTAAAATAAAAAGACATCATGGGTAAGTAATGCAGCAGAGTTTTGTGTAAGGATGTTAGTTCTCCTTGGGGGAGGAGGGAGGTGAAGTTTGAAATGTAAAGGAGTTAGATTTAATTAGCATTCCGATGGCATTCTAGACATCTAATGGCATCTTCTTAATTCCTTGAATAATGTCTTAGTGTTATGTATGGATTACTTATTATATGGTAAACTTTATTGTTATTTATTTATAATCCTTCTACTTCCAAAAAAGATTTGAAGCAGTTTATTATAAAAGGCACAGACATAATAAACTCCTTAAACCATTAAAAGAATAATAAAAGGTAATAGCTAAGTATTAATAGAGGTAGAAGTGGGGGAAATAATATCAGAAAAAACAGCTAAGGAAAGTTACTATAGCACTGAACTTCTTATTGGCCAAGTTTCAATAACTTAAAAAATTTTTTTCTTGGCCTTCAAATAATCTTATGAGCAATTTAGATCATTTTTTTGTGGTGTTATGAGCAATTTAATAACCACATTCCAGCAAATTGTGAGAAATGAAGATCTCATCCCATCACTCTAAGAGAACCATTCATTTTTAGTTTTAAATATACAGGGGGGACTAACAGAATTACAAGCTGGTGCCTGGCTTCCCTGCTGACACCGCCGCTGCTGGCGCTGCTGCGTCTGCGCGAGGCCCCGCCAGCCGTCGCCCAGAGCCTCCGCGCCCAGGCTGAAGGGGCAGCGATGATCCGAATCTTTCCGGATTTCGACGTGCAGAATAACTGCCCAGCATCCTCTGCCCAACCAATCAGAATGTAGGAAAATCTACAGCTATGACGGAATCTACTGTGAATCTACCTACCAGAGAAAATTGCAAACATACAGCAGAGTCTAGAAGAATGAAACTCTGTGTACCCCTATATATTTTTCCAACCTCATTTTATCTAGCCTCCACTTCATTTTTTTTTCCTCCCTATGTTCAATTGAAGGTAGATTGGAAAAAAAGAATGTGGATCATTCACTCCACCTACCCCTTCCCCAAAACAAAATAACTGGCAAGTGGAGTGACACCTTCTGTAGCAAACTTCTTCAGAATAGACTTTAGGAGAGAAAGGAATCCATATCCTGGGACTGTTTGTTTGAGTTCTACTTTCTGTCTACATTGTTCAGGTACCTGGTGCCCCCCACCCCAAAGTGTGGTTAGCAGTGCTCCTTTATGTTCATAGAATTGTCCTGTCTTTTCAGCCACACTGACATATTTGATGGTTAAAATCACTGGGTGATGGTCCCATGAGGACTGTCTGTGGTCTACCTACCTTGCTTCTATGTGCTGCGATCTGAGCTGTGGTGATGATAATCTACGAGGCCAGCTTCACTGGCCAGCGACCCATGAGTCACACTGGGCCCCACGCTTGGTTTAATTTTCTGCTACCTTCTCTTGAAATGCTTAATAATATTTAATCAAGGGGCCTACCTTTTCGTTTTGCACTGGACCCTGCAAATTACATAGCTGGTCCTATTTGTTCTAGGAACCCCTTCCACATCCCTGACCCCAAAACCAGAGGTGGCACCATTCAACCGGCTCTGATGTTGCATCATCTGTGAAACCTGCTAGTTTGTCCACAGACACGGGTATCCCTTCCCTTTGTGTGTACTTCAGTTAGTGAATGTTCCACCCTGCCTTGAACTCAATGTATGCAACCCTGTCCTCCCGCACTGTACACATCCCTATCCCCGGTAGGTTTTTGGAGGGAGGGCAGACATCCTCCAAGGAACTTTGTATTCTCTTCCCTCCATATCCTAGCCCAGCATATTTCAGTGCTCCATAAATGCTTGCTGAATTGAAGTGAATTAAATAATTTGCCCTTTAAAAAATAAATAAATAAATAAAAATAAATAAATATACAGGGAGTACCAAAAAATGTATACACATTTTAAGAGATGTTATCTATATATTACTTTGAAAAATTGAATTGAATTATGGTATCAATGTGTAAAATGACATGTCATTTTCTTTGACATGCTGACACTAGCATTCATTTGATTAATGCCGTCTTTTTGAGCTAATGTCATACTTAAAGTGTGTATACGTTTTTTGACCCCCGTCTGTATGAACTTCTAGTCTTTGTCCTATGCAAATACATTTTAGCATTAGGGCAATCACATTGTATTTTGAATTCAGCATTTTCTCCATCACAGCTAAACCTTCTTCGGGTTTCACCTGTGACTGCATATTATATTGTTTTTAGGCTGTGGAATAGTCATGTTTTTATAATATCCTTTACTTAACCATGTCAGTTTTGTTTTTCTTATTTCTAATGTTTTACTATTGTAAAGAATGCTATAATGCATGTCTCCATGTATATAACTTTTTCATATTTGATAAATTATTTATTCATTTAGTCAATACATATTTTTTGAGAATTATGTGTGTGTCAGTTACTTGTGATGCACTGGGGACACAGATTAATATTTTCAAGGTATAGAGGAAGGGTGTGTAATTCTGCCTGGGCAAGGAGACACCAGGAAAGACTACAGTGAATGTGATGTTTGGACAGTCCCAAATAATTTTTTTTAAGTGCTTGCTGAATTTCTTTTCAGTTAGGTTTTATTAAGTCATAATATTGATATAGTAAAATGTTTCCTCCTTTTCTCCATTTTCAGAATTTGTTTTATCATATTAAAACAAAATATGATAAAACCGATATTTGTTTTATCATATTAAAACAAAAATATTAATGTAGTGGTGGTGGCATGGAAGGGAATGGGGGCGATGTACTGCTGGAAGGACATATTCTTAAAATATTTTAGAATGCTTAAAATTTACTTCAGAGTTGCTTTAATTTACTTAGATTATATTTGAGGATAATATAGTTCAAAATTTGTTCATGATCTTCATACTTTCACTTATATGGTAGGACATGCAGAAAAAAATATATTAAAAGATTTTCTTTACAAGATACCTCTGCCAGCAGCTAAGATTGGGTAAGTTATTTAACTTTGCTAAGCTACAGTTTTCTCAGTAGCAAAATAAGACATTGAATGATTACTGAAAAGATTAAACAAGAGAATGAATGAAGTATCTGGAATACAACAGATGTTTTGGGAGTAACTATGATTGCTTATTGGCATATTGGTGTCCTCCTTGTAGATTTTAAGAGTTCTTTATAGGAATTTCTATGTCTTATTTGATGGAAACGATTGCTATTCTATTCTCAACTTACAGCATAATAATTTTATATCTTAAAAGCTGTCTACTTTTGATTTTATTTCCTTTATGTTTTTAAGTTGGGTATGTTATTGTTTCTCCGCAATTGTGTTAAATATTAACTTTTATGATTGTTTTCTATTGTAATTTGTCATTCTTTAAACCATCTGAGATCTATTTGGGTATAGAGAAACTTCATGTTTGACATTGCAAATATCAGTTAAAATTTTATACATACTTTCTACGATAGAAGCTACTGCTTGAAACATGAGAATTCAACGTTGCTAGTGTTTTCTTTTCAGTACCCAAGGCCACAAATTTCCCCAGTAAGACATAAGAGATCTGTAGTTTGTTGAGATAGATTTTTAAGATGAAACTGCACACCTGATGTGAGATTGATGCAATCATAAAGGCTGAGATAATATTTACAGAATTATCCATGTCGACAGACAGTAAGCTCTGTTCATTGTGTATTTACTTATTAGAGAGAAGTATAGAAAAAGGTAAATATTTCTTAGAACTGTCTCTATTACAGTCTGAGTCTAAAACCTTAAATAAAAATCCTGGGCAGTACAAGACCTAATTTATGTGCTCTGTAAATTTCAATTCTATTTTTTAGATATGATTTTGAGATGACATATTATTATTTATATATATTTTCTGAAAGCAGGATTTATTGAGAGGACAGAAAAAACTCCCACAGTGGGAGGGGACCTGTTATTTATATTTAAGAGCTTAAAGATAAAGGGAGAGTAACAAACTTAAAAATTAGTGTTTTGTTTAATAGAAGAAAACCCTTTTGCTGTTGAGCCTATTTACCCAGCCTCATCTCCCATAACTTTGAAATTTATATTAGAAGTTCCTAAATTTAAAGAGTGTTTTCTATCTCAATATGCCTTTGCACATGCTAGTCTTCCTGACTCTAAGGGACTTCCAGTTTTTAGAGGTCTGATCAGTTTCTTATCTTTCTAGACTCAAAATTAATACAAAAACTTCTCCATAACCCTCAGGTATTATTGCCTGACTGTCTCCTCTGGTCATTTCTGGAGTTTTTATGTATTTTCTTAGTTGCATGAAACTCATTTCATGTGTTTGAGAGGCAGTGTTTATTGACTTTGGAGCAAAGATCCTGAAATAGGACATGAGCTTGAGACCTAGCTTCGCCATCTACTAGCAATGTAACCTTGAGCAAGTCAAGTGACCTCTCTACGTATCACTTTTCTCATATGTCAAATAGGGATAACAATAGTATCTCATAGCATTGCTGTGAGAAATAAATGAAAAGATGCATGTTAAACACTCAGTCCGGTTGACACATAATAAAGACAATGCACATGTTAGTTATTCCTTGTTTATATAACCATTACCCCCTTAGTTATCTACTGCTGTGTAAAAATTACCCCCAAACTTCATGGCTTAAAACAACAAACATCTATTTTCTTAGTTTCTATGGATCAGTAATCGGTTGCAGATTAGTTGGGTGCCTGTGGCTCAGGGTTTCTTACAAGGCTGCAGTTAAGATATTGGCTGGGGCTACAGTCATCCTAGAGTTCAACTGGTGGAGGAGACACTTTTAAGCACACTCATGTGATTTGGTAGGTGTTTACCCTTGATGCTGTTTACCAGAGAAGCCAGTTCCTTGTCATGTGGGCCTCTCAGTAGGGCAGCTCACAGCACAGCAGTTAGTTTCCCTCAAAGCATGCCAGTGGGAGAGTAAGAGAGAGGATGCCCAAGACAGAAGCCACAAATTTTCGGCCATCTAACCTTGGAAGTGACAACATGTCATTTTCAACTTATTCTATTTGTTAGAAGTGAGTCACTAGGTCCAGCTCACACTCAAGGCGAGAAAATAATGCAAAGGCATGAACACTACAAGGTGGAGATCATCAGGGCCATCTTAGAGGCCACCTGGCAAAAGAGGGCTGGGGTTTACTTACTAGTTTTTCTGTTTCAAATGCCTGACATGGCATTGAGGCTCAGCAAATCCTTCCCCTCTTGGCTAAGGTTTTCTTAGTTCTGAAAAGTATGAGAGATTCTTAGTTCTCAGCTGCCTACACAGTATTGTTTTTGTTGTTTCACCTTAGGAGAACAGCGATTACCAAGGCAGGACACCCACGAAAGGTGGAAGAATGTTGGCTGCAACCTTTCCCACCCTTTGTGACAGGTGGGATGAACTGCCAGATAGCACATATAGAGAAGGTCAAAACAAACAGGAGAAACTTATACACATCATTTATTTATCTAAAACTTTTTTACTGTCTACTTCCTTTTTTAATTGTGGCAAGAAAAGCCCTATCATGAGCTGTGTGTTCCTTTTAAAAATTACTAAGGGTTGCTGCATTTTAAAGAAAGATATTAAATTATAATGAACCAGTTAAGACAAATATCTTTTCTGATATAGCACATGGTTGTATTCATCTGATTGTAACCATGGTTGGAGTTGATCAACCACCTACCAGTTGTATAAATACATTCCTGACATGCCACACTCCTGGGATGAACTTTCCTCAAAGAAGCTCTGGGATCATGGTTCCTAAGAATGAATCTTGTTTTGTATGTTGTCACCGAGTGTAGAGGTGTGCTGATGGAAAGATGGTGCTTAGTGATCAATCATTTATTTTCTTTAGTCTTCCTACAGGGCAACCACAACCTATGCCACCACTTAGAAACTATCTATATGCTCCCCTCACAAATTTAAATTTTCCCCTATGCTCTTTTGAACATCTTGCATGTTAATGGCTAGATGTCAACAAAGCAGTCCCTGATAGCTACATTTGAATCTTTAACTGTTGATTGGTATAATTGAGGAATTTTCTTCTTTCACAGTCTTTGGCATAAAAATGGTACACAACAGGCTTGGCATGGTGGCTCACACCTATAATCCCAGCACTTTGGGAGACCAAGGCTGGAGGATTACTTGAGACCAGGAGTTGGAGACCAGCCTGGCCAATATAGCAAGAGCCAGTCTCTATAAAAAGAAAGAGAGAGAGAGAGAGAGAGAGAGAGAGCGAGAGAGAGAAAGAAAGACAATAACAATAGACCTCCGATAAGTAAAGACTTCTATAATAACATTATTACAATGCTTTTCCAAAAATGACCCTCCAATGTGATTGTTTCACAACAACTAATGCTCATGCCCTGTCGTGTCTGCATTTAAATGAACAGAAAATCCAAGAGTATTAATCAGCAGACATATGAATACCTCTCATGTGAGGGGCGAAGACCTTTGTTTTACTATCCATGATTGTGTTTTCTTCTCCCCTCATAGGCTTCCATCATTCTGCTCGACAAACCAACTAGTTCACAGAGTTTCTTCCCATTCATCTTTCCCTGAAATTTGGGCACTCTTGTTTGTTCTTCTTATGAACTCACTTGAGATGCGAGGCTGCGAAGACTCTTCCTTACTTTTTGGAGTCATGGAGTATCTATTTCCACCCACTCATTCACCCATTCATTCATTCTTTTAAAGAAAAAAAATAGGGTTACTGGGTTCAAAGAGCTTGTGGTCTAGTAGGCACAACAAAATCTGAGAAGAAATAACCCTGACAGAGCATCATAGAAAAGGCAGTGTAAGGAGGATCCCATATCCCACACCTTATGGGATTGCACGGAGAAAGTCTGCTGACCCAAGAGATGAGAAAAGGCTTCCTGGACAACATTGATGGGAAGGATCTTAGCAGACTGCTTTGGTGAAGAGGACATTCTGGAGAGTAGAAAGAGCATGGAGAAAGGTGCTGAGATGAATAGAAATAAGCTGTGAGTGAAGAAGGCAAGGAGTCCAGTTTGCCTGGAATCCAGAATGTGGAGGAAAGAGTGCTGGGCGTGAGGTATGGAGACTAGGTTTCCATTCTTCATCTTCCCAACGATGAGTAAAACAGTGCCAAACTGGGACACAGACACTGAGCATATGACTGAACGTTTCTAAGTCTCATCTTCTTTACCTAAAAAGTGAGGCCCTTTACCTCACCCAACTGTTGTGACATGAGACAAATGAGGGCATATTGCAGCAAGATTTTTAAAAATTTAATTCTATTATTATTGTTTTTTATTTTAAAATTGTGGGGTACAATGAAGGGTTAGGTATACAAATATTCATTGTGCAGGTACCCTTGTTGATGAGGTACAAGATTTTTTTTGGTAATATTAACCATGCCCACCACCCCTCTCAATCTACCCTCCACAAATTCTCCTTCTCTGCCTCTTTCTCCCAGCAGCCTGCTCCTGGCCACAGGACAAGAATATGGCAGAGCACAAAGAAGAGGGAAAAAAAGGAATCTCTTCTTGTTTCAAAATCCCACAGCATTAGGGGAATGGAAAGGACTCCGAAATTATCCAACTTGTTGGAAGTTTGATGAATGGTAGAATTCTCCAGATTGTCATCTGGATTCCCCCTGGAAAAGATGGGGCAGGGTGGTAGTATCAAGTCTCTGGTCCTAGATAGAAGGGCCTCACACAGCCTCCTTGACAGCCTCCTCTAAAACGTGCCTTCTCCAGAAAAGAGGTGCTTAGAGCCCCTGGAGACCACACATCTTTAGAAAAGGAAGGGCTCTGCAGTGAGTCTTGGCAAACAAGGCCACAGAGAGTCTCATAGAGAATTCCACACACTGCTCTACAAAGAGGGCCACAGAATGATTCTGCTGCTTTAAAGGATGGTACCAGAAGTGGCTAGGAGACCTGAGACTGTCTCAGGAGTGAGCTACAGGACACATGCCTGAGGGTCCATAGATAACTCAGCAAAGACGGATACTTGGAGAACCAGGCACAGCCCCGGACTCCACACCAGCTTGATACTGTGTGAATAATTAGATCTTCCATGCAACCCTTGAGAAAGGGGGATTCCAATAGAACAAATAATCAAATTTCTGCAGCTTTCAAGAAATAGGAATTCTAAATAGAAATGAAGTTGTTATAGGAAAAACACCCAAGAAAACGTTTTCTTGCACACCAGGCTTATGACTACAGTACTTGAAAAACTTGACATTGACATGCAATGTTAAGCACTAAAATGAAAACAAAGCTAGGTGCAGACTGGGGTGGGCACTGCCAGGGAATAGCATCCTGAAAAGGCTCCAAAATGGAGCCTGGTTGTTAGGATTCTTAATTCCCTATTCTCATCATCAAAACAACCAAACTGTGGCACAGCTGTTCTGCTTGTAAAGGGCAGCTATGTAGGGCAATTTTCCCAGAAGCTTCCTGTGCTCCCAAATCAGTTCCATAAAAAAGTAAGTGTTCTAAATATCAAGCACGTTGATACTGACAACCACAGCAAATTCAGTGCCAAACGTTTTTATCATTGTGGCAGATGGTGGCCTGTTTGTGAGAGCACTTCAGACTGCAAGGGTGCCCTTTCACACTGGAAATAGCTGAGACCACTTAACATTTTTAAAATCAAGAGAAGCATCAAGCTCTAAGAACACCTTTGGGGTAACTAACTCTTAGCACCCGCTGTCTCGTGGAAGACCATCATTTCATATCTGACACTATCTTCCCTTCTCTAGCTGATCATTGTGCATTGATTCAATCAATTAATATTTACTGAACACTCTCTCTGATTCAGACACTATAATTGGGGCTGGTAATACAGCAGTAAAAAGGCAGGGCCCCTTTCCTTAGGGAACACAAGTATTATAATATGTGTTAGTAACAATAAACCTATAAGGTAAGCAGTATTCTTACTCACATTTTACAGATAAAGGGACTGTGGCTTAGAGAAGTTAAGAAATTAGTCCAATGTCACACAGCTAGGAAGGGGAAGACCAGAATCCAGATAATTCTGGATCTAAAGGGTATACTGGCAACCACCACACTTAAATGTCCAGTGAGGAATGAAGCTGAGCAGGTTGGAATTCTGAGACAGAGGGAGGGAAAGTATGATTGGGTGCTAAATGAGCCGTTGAGATGGCCCTTACTGCCACAGAGGGGTAAGGTAGGGTTCCTAGAAGAAGCTCCACTTCACAGGAAGATTGTCAAACTAAGCATATGAGTCAGAGGGTTTGCTCTAGGTCCTTGGTCATGAAAGTTAGTTTACTCTCTTCATAAATGCTACATTCAGTGCCTATGCTTTTCACATATTTTTTCTCTGTGGAGCAAGAATAGTTGCTTTTCATTGAGCCTGGATTCTTTATTATCCATCTCTTTACCTTACAAATACAGAGACTTGTATTTGCATTCTTGTTCATTGTCTGTGAATACAGTCTCAGGCGTGAGGCGGTGGTAGAGGCCAGTGTGGCCAAGGCCAGTGATCATGCAGCCAGCACCATGGCCCCAGTCCAGTTCCCAGTCAGTGCTATAACCTATCTTCCTGGAATAAGATTCTGAGTGGGCATCTGGCAGCCTCCGGAAGTGCTGTGAGAGGCATCTGTGTGAGGCCACACTGACCCTTCCTAGCCTGAGGCTAGCATGTGACCTCACTCAGAGTCTGTGGCGGCTCAGGGCACAGTGAAGGAGGAAACTTGCTGGGAGAAAGCAGCGAGAGGCGGCAAATGACCATCACAACAGATTCACCTCTGAAAGGAAGGAAAAGGAGAACCTGTGTTCAGAAATATAATTAGACATGGAGACCAATGCTCTTTCCTTCTAGTCTAAGCACTTGAAAATGCCCAGAAGTTCCTTTCAGCAGTACTATTGCTAACCACTATCTCATCTTCTCTAATTAAATCTGTGTTTCCCTCAGGCGTCAGAATGAAAGATAACTAAGACCAGTTATTTAATCATGTTTTCAACATCATTTAGTTGTAAATGTCCCAATGCATTCCAGAAATTACTATATTTATTTTTAAAGTATATTTATAAGTACATAATATTTAAAGTATATTTAAAAATAGACAGTGCATCTGGCATTTTGAAGGCAATACATTCTACAATATCATTTTCTTTTTTTGATTATAAATATGTAGTATTTCACCAAGATAGGAATTGAATAAATTTTGGAAAGAAGATAGCCTGAGAATCTCACCACCATTTGTGATGCTTCTTTTGAGTATATTAGAAATTAAAGTATCCACACTTTAATCACATTTTAGTGACACATCAGTTAAGTAGGGAGTGGCATTCATGTGTTAAGCCAGTTGTGATTTCCCCTTAGTCTACTTTTCTAGGTATATATGACGGGTAAACCAGTGATATGCACCACATTGGCAGACGTTTTTTTCTCTGTAGCTGTTGATGAAAGGAGGAGTAGCTCTCACACTCTAGAAGCTCACAGAGTTGTTTAATACCCAGGGAGAAATGGGGCCACCCTCTGGCTTTTGCGGCTTGCTTATGATGTTTGAAAGAGGCCCGCTTGGAACAAAACAAGCAATATTTGTGTAATTGTAAACAGATCCTTAGTAACTTTATAGTCGAGATAATCTGTACAAGGAAAGAGGCTCTCTTTATTCTCTGGGACTGCCCGTTGAGGCTGTGGATCGTGCATCCGTGTGTCCTGTGCAGCAAATGCTTGTAAAGTGACACCCCACGCATTAGAAAAGCCTAAAGGCAGGGTATGGGGCATGCAGTGCTGTAATCTGTTATTTATGTCTATACAGGTAGGTTTGGTAGAGCGCTTTGAGAGAGAGACTCAGATGTGGGAGCAAGGATCCTGAAGTGGGCTTCAGGGAGGCCACAATCTCTTGTGGCCTTGGCTTAGTCTCATAACTTTTCTGGAGCAGGTTTTCTGGTCTATAAAGTACACTGGAGAGGAGTTTTTAAACCCAGGTGAGGGTAGTGTCAAGTCTGTTGACCAGAAACACAGACTTTGAATTCAAGTCTGGTCATGTCACTTCATAGCTTTGTGCCCTTTTGCAAATCACTTAGCCTGGTGCCTCAGTTCTGTAAAATGATCATAAAACCTATATCAGAAGGATGTGTGGAAATTAAAAGAATTAATGTTTAGAGTCAGGCACACAGTAAATACATAAAGAATTGCTCACTATCATTGCTACTTTTGTGCTTTCTGGAGTCTGTTTTGCAAATATGTAATTTAAATGTTATTTTAGAAGATGCTTTTGATGATTAAAAATAACATGCAAACAACTATATGTTACATCAACATACAACACACTGACAACAACCTTTTAATTGGTGTTACCTTTTTTTCTGTATAGACATTGGGACAAAGTTTTCCTGCCACGTTCTCTTGAAATGTATTAACATTGATAAAGAATGTTGTTGTTTCTTAAGATTTGCACATGTACCCCTAGTGCAGAATTGAATAGGACATGGGGCACATGGGCCAGAGCCTCAATTAAATGACAAGAAAGCCAGCCAGGTCCAAATACTTCAATGTCTGACACTGGGTGAGACAGCTGAGCAATAGGAAGTTAACCACTGGCATGTCCCATGGTGTGTGTCTACTTGTGTATGTGCATGAAAGCATGTGCATAAGGTCTGACAATTAAGTTTGTGAACTCATCCTAGAAAAAGTGCTGCATACCTCATTGCTGAATATCATTGCAGTCACCTTCAAAGTACTCCCCTTGGGAAGTTATGCACTGACACCAGTGCCTAGTCCTCCTGTCAAAGCAATTTTGGAACTCTTTTTCTGGAATGGCCATCAGGGCTCTTGTCATATTATCCTTATGTCCTGAATGTCATCAAAATGTCTTCCTTTCAATATTTCCTTTATCTTTGGGGAAAGAAAAAAGTAATTGGGGGCCAGATCAGGTGAGTAGGGAGGGTTTTTCAATACAGTTATTTGCTTACTGGCTAAAAACTCCTTTACAGATAGTGCTGTGTGAGCTGGTGCAAAAGCTCCTTCAGGACCATTTTTGCACACACCTTTCTTATGCTAAGATTTCCAGTTAAGATTTTCCTGTTGCTCTATTGATGTTTATTTGGTCTGCTATGCTTCTTACAGTCTACTGACAATTTTGATGTACAACTCAACACATTTTTGCAATGTTTTTTGTCAGTTTTGCTCGTTGCTGGCCTTCCTGACTTCTCTTCATCAGCGATGCTTTCTCTCCCCCCAGAAAAACATTGAATCCATTTGTACACTGCCATTCTCTTCATGGTATTATCCTCATAAACTTGGATTAACATGCCTCTGATTTCACTTCCACTCTTGCCAAGTTTAATGTTTGTTTGTTGCTCTAATTCAAATGCTGACATTCTCATGACAACAGCTCTGATGGCCATTACAGAAAGAAAATTCCAAAATTGTTTTGATGGGTGGACTAGGTACTGGCACTGGTGCATAGCTTCCCAAGGGAAGTACTTCAAAGGTGACTGTAATGCTATTCAGCACTTAGGTATGTAGCACTTTTTCTAGGATGAGTTAGTGAATTCATATAGTCAGACCTCATATGTATGTGTATATACATATATGATACAATAGCTTTTATGCCTTTCATAAATTTTGAATGCTTCTGACCTGACTTTTGCATTTGTTATAAAAAATGTGTCAGATATTGTCAGTGACTTGATGTTAAAATAAACATATTCTGTTTTTCTTCTTATAAATCTCTGGGCTAGTCTAACCAGAAAAACTCCTAAGCTTATAAGGAGGGACTGTTAAAATAACAGCAACAAGTTATCATTCATGACTACTTATTCATGTGAATCAAAATTTCCTCGGTACTATGAAACCAACAACAATTAAAAAATAAACAGGATTCTGAGGCTCATATAAGAATGCAAATGTCATACGCAATGTTATTATTCTCTCTTTGTGGTTATTTAAATTGCCTTATTTTTTCACTGATTGGCTTATTAATCAATGAATATTATGAATTTGTATATATGAAATACACCTCTACTGACAAAACAAAGCTTTTGTGGAGTTTGCCATAGGATGACCAACCACTTGGTTTATCAGAGAGACTGTCCCAATTTTTGCCTTTAAGTCCTTCACTCTAAAATTCCTCTGTTGTTCTGGTCAAACTGGGTTGGCCAGTCCCCCTGTCTAGGTATGAGAACTCTGTGTGAGATTTAGTTTGAAAAAAGGATTCTGCTGTTAACATTGCTTAAAAGTACCATGATAGATGATCTGTATGGTGAGTGAATGATTTGTTTTCTGAACCTGGACACCTTTGAGAGTGAAAGGGGCATGAACTGAATGAGAAGCTCACATCCTATCTCTATAGCTCCTCTCAATGCTAAGAGGCTAGTTTGCTCTTTGATCGAAAGGTAACTAGAAACCTTTTAGTAGAAATCATTCTGAATCTCTCACACCACGTTATGCTTCAGGATCATTGATCTGAGCACAAATTCACATTCTTTGATCATAAATAAAGAAGGTATACAAGATGAGCCAGAAAAGATTACTTACTAATTCCTGGTTACACCTGGGAATTGGTTGGTTAAAGAAATGAATCCCCAATGTCAAATGACTTTCTTGTGATTCACTTCATTTCTCATGGAAGCTGAAAGAAAAGGAAAAATGTTAATTGATAGTTGTAGTAAGTCAGGCTCCAGTTGACTAAGGTTTTCTTTTGTCTAAACCAGTCTCTAAGCTGAATACATGGAACCATTCCATGAAAGAGCAAAATTAATGTGGTCTGTTACCTCTGGATAATCTCAAAGCACAATACTTTCAAAGCCCAGTCACTTGCAAACTACCTGTCTCCAGAAAGATTGGAGGTGGAGGGGCTGCCTGGGGGCATGATACCCCTACCCCACATACCCCACACCAGCTGCTTACAAGACAGAAAACAGTACTCCAGCAAACATGCCTTATGGGTCCTGTTCGCACATATTTGGGAGTTCACTGACTTTTTCTAACCTGCTTTATTTTAGTGACTATTGCTAATTGTTTTTAGCTCTGAATCAACAAACCTGCTTCTCCCTGTTTTTTTTTCCTGAAGGACACTCAAAGATCATCCAGTCGGGCTAGTGGCATGGTGGCAGTAGGTCTGGTAGTGCCACTTCAAAGCAGATGAAATGCCCTTGATGATTCTGGCAAGGTGTGGCTTCTCCCACTGTCACTCTTTCACTCTGTAAGTGATGAGAGTACTTTTTAGGGTGTAAAGGAATGTTCATGCTCAGTGCCAGTTAAAAATACATACTCTATATTTTAGATTTTTTTTCTTTTTGTGCTGAATATAAGAAAGTGATATAACTGATAAAAGCAAGCACTGCATTATTCCCAAGGCTTTTTCCCTCAGTGTGTCTCTGTTCTCAGGATTTGCATGGGTTTGCAGCTTCACTTTGAGTCACCTAGTTGAAAACTCATTGTCTCTGGTCCTTTTTCTCCATTCTCCCAATGCCCTTCTCAGGCTGCTTCAGGTGGCTCTAAGACCCATTGTATCTTCTACAGAGGAAGCACTCCTGTGAAATTCCCGAAGAGTATAGGCTTCTGAGCAATGGATTTGTGCAATACCTGTGTAGCTTATATGTAGATTTAAGTCTATGGATTTAAATGATAGAGAACACTCATTTTTTTTCTGGCTAGTAACTGGGCTGTTGGTAGGACCTTAATGAAAACAGGGAAGGCAGCCGGGCTCAGTGGCTCAGCCTGTAATCCCGTGCCTTTGGGAGGCTGAAGTGAATGGATTGCCTGAGCCCGCGGGTTTGAGACCCGCCTGGGCAGGCGAGACTTCATCGCTACAATAAAATCAAAAAATCAGCCGGGTGTGGTAGCGCGCGCCTGTAATTCCGGCTACTCAGAAGGCTGAGGTGGAAGGATCGCCGGAGCCCAGCAGGTTGAGGCTGCAGTGGCCAGGAGCGGCCACTGCACTCCAGTCTGGGCGACAGAGTGAGACTCCAACTCAAAAAAAAAAAGAAAAGAAAAGAAAGAAAACAGGGAAGGGGCTTGTTTTAAATAGTTGCATATAAACACATATTAGAACTGACATGTTACTTAAGGTTACATTGCTGACTAAACGGATCACAGATAATAAAAATCACTCCCGTTTGCTAAGTGACCATGTTGTATACACAATTTATATTTATTACTCATTTTATCCACATAGCAACTCTATGAGGTAGGTGCATTTTTTGCTCCCACAGAATTTAGGCACCTTATACAAGTTCTCCCAACTGGCCAGTTGTAGACTAGGATGATCAGCTGTTTTGGTTTGCTTGAGATTGAGGGGGCTCTCAAAAGATGGGGGCTTTCAGTGTTAAAATTGAGAAAGACTCGTACAAACTGGGATGAGCCAGTCTCACTTTAGGTAGGACTGGACTGAACCCCAGGAAGCTGGGCTTCAGAGGGTACACTGTTAACATGTTATACTGCCTTGCTTGGATTAATTCAACCATAAGTCACAGTTTGCAATGGGCATGCCTCAACTTCTTCCTAAAGTAAATAATCAAGAGCTTGAATAAGCCATTAATATTAAGGTAGCCCTGAGAGCATCCTCATTGACAAGGCTTTCTCTGCTTCTTTTTTTAGTTGCTTAAACCTGAGCGTGTAAAATGTTTTTATGTATTTCTTCCTTCCAGGTTGTAATTTCTTGAATCCCCTCTCTTGTTTTTCCTATATTACAAACCCCGATTCCTGAAGCTTAGTGTTTCCAAGCACCACTTTATCCTCACATAAGGAGAGAGCTTTGTGCTATGGAGCTCTGTTGTATCAGGTGAAGCATTCCAGCCATATGTGACTTTAATCTCCTGGTTTACATGATTAAGCGTGCAGAAAATTCTAGGGTTTTCTCCCAAATCCCTAAAAGAGGAGGGCCAACAGACTTTCTTTCTTCTCCAAGTGTGGTTTCTCCTTATATCCTGAGTTGTGAATTGGAGTTTATCTTTTCTTCCCTAAAGAGAAGTCTCTCATACAGTACCCCTAAAGACCTAGCCTTCGTCTGAATATCTTCCATGCCAGGATTCTTGGGAACACACAAGGTTAGCCTTTATGTTTAGAAAGAAATAATCATGAGAAAGTTCCTCCTTATACCATATTGTGCTGAGATTTGTTCCTCTGCAACTGCTTCAATTCACTGTCCTACTTTCTAAAGCAAATAGAATAAATGTCTTCTCTTTCAGGTATACGAAGTTAGCTTGAATGTCTTCCTTAAACTTTTTCTTCTCTAGACTAAGATCTAAGTTCCTTTACTTATTCTTCTATTTCAGTGGTTTTCACATTTTTTTTCCAAATTAAATCTTAAGTTGAAATGAGGGGATCACCAGCATTTAATTAGTGTATATTTCCTTACTATAAATTCAATCAAGAATAGCAATGAGACTATGCATTAAAAACAACAACAAAAAAATTGAAGTAAACTCTTATAGATAATTGCTGCAAATTTGCACCAATATCTAGTTATCTTTAGTATTGAGGAAATCTTGAGTTGCTAATAGTATTTGGTTTTTTTTTTTCTTTTCTTTTCTTCTTTTTTTTTTTATGAGTTGGAGTCTCACTCTGTCACCCAGGCCGGAGTGCAGTGGCCGCTCCCAGCCACCGCAGCCTCGACCTTCTGGGCTCCGGCGATCCTTCCGCCTCAGCCTTCCGAGTAGCTGGAACTACAGGCGCGCACTACCACGCCCGGCTGATTTTTTGATTTATTGTAGAGATGAGGTCTCGCTGCCCAGGCGGGTCTCGAACCCGCGGGTTCAGGCAATCCACTCACCTCAGCCTCCCAAAGGCGCGGGATTACAGGCTGAGCCACCGAGCACGGCGTATTTGTTTTTTTAAAAGCAGTTCCTCTTACAATCCTAGGATTCTCTTTAAAATGATATAAATGTTTGAAAGAGGATTACCAGGACAGTTTTGTTTCAAAATTTAGCCATTACACATACCTATCAACTGCTTGTTTTTCTTATGATATATAAGAAGTCATATGTAAAGTTTACAGTATGTGCCAAACATCATATTCTTAACATGATGTCATCATGACTCAACATGGCATGATAGTCTCTTTTTTTATAGCTGATTATTATATATACCATGACAAGAGCATTCACTGAATGAACATGCTGGAGCCTTACCTGACATTTATTTGAGTATGACATACCTGCATTGAATTCTGCACAAAGTAATATAATTTTATGTAAGCAGATAATTATGCAGAAATGCATTTGTCTGTATAGATGTGTGATTCTGATTATTTTCATTGTCTATTATTTTCCACATTTCAAAAATGTTTCTCAATAACCATAATACATATCAACTCTACTTTCAGAACTTATATGCTGTTTATGTTTAATTGTTAGTATATGTATGTCTTAATACTCTAACAATGTAAAAATGTTTAACAAGAAATAACATACAAGGATCACTAATGTAACTAAGAAGTGAGATTTTGGGAGTGTTTCTTCCTGCAATCCATTTTTTAAATAAGCATATGTAGTATATTTTTTGATGATTCTCTAATCTTTATTTAATGGGATAAAGTTAAAGAATTGCTGTCAAATATAGACATTTTAGGCAGGACTGAATTTTTCAAAAGACTAGTGCAAAACTTCAGTATTTCTGATAATAATTGCAGATAATTAAAATATATGCACAGTGATGTCAGGAGAAGCTTTGTTCTGAGAGCTCACAGTAATGGAATAACATGACATTACAAGTTAATGGAATGAAGGCCTGCAATGGGATAGATTTTGATTCCTAATGTATTTGTATTTTTAATTATATTTTTAAAAATATTTAATGTAGAATTTAAAGTAAAATTCAAATTAAGCATTTGCAGAACTCTAAAATACCACCTTCTAACCTTATTTGAAACTCCATAATCTGTCAATACAGTAGAAAATATCTATTCCATCAAATAACCTAAGTTGTATTTTATACCTCTAGATGTAATTTTAGGTTGTGTGGTATGTTGATTTGCCAGAGATGCCATAACAAAGTACCACAGACTGAGTGACTTAAACAACAGAAATGTATTATCTCATGATTTTGGAGGCTAGAAGTCTGAATTCAGTGTTTCTTCTGAGGCCTCTCTCCTGGGCTTAGAGATGAAGATGGCTGTCTTCTTTCTGTGTCTTCGACCTGGTCTTCCCTCTGTACATACATCTGTGCCCAAACTTCCTTTTCTTATAAGAACACCAGCCATAATGAATCAGGGTCCACCCTAATCTTAAATTAATCCTCATTTAAATTAATTATTAAAGACTGTTAACGTTTAATCATTAATATTTATTTAATTAGAGATTAATTAATTAAATCCTTATCTTTAAAGACCCTATCTCCAAATATGATCACATTATGAGGTGCTGAAGGCTAGGACTTAAACATGTGAATTTGGGGCAAGTAGGAGGACACAATTTAGCCCATAACATGGAGTTTCATGATTTTCTATATCCTTGTTAAAGAAATTTCTTCCTCTTACAGAAAGGGAACTTCTTAATTTTTTACTTAGGTATGTATTTATGTATACCACATTTATAGAAATAAATGTAAATGTATTTATGTGTCATATATTCTCCACTCATATAGAATTGTGAAGTGTCTTCAAAGAATCATTTGACATTTTATGAAAAAAACTGTTTAGGGGGTTCTGGAATGGCTTCACCTTTGGCTATTTGCAATTATCACATGGACTTGTGTAAACCAACCAGTATCAAGTTAAAAGCAAATCAGATCAATGGTTAGAAAAATCAAAACAGATGCTCATTAGATTCGTCTAAGTCAGAATTAACTCCACCTTTCAAATTTTGTGGGAATTGTGTTTAACATCTGCAGAACAAAGCAAATATATTTAATTCACCACAGCTTCTAGTTTATAGTTCAAGTTTGGCCTCTCTGATCTATTATACTTGTGCTAAAAAGCTAAGGAAGTAAGTTATAAAAACAGAAAAACTAGAAATATTAATTTTTCTAGTCCAAGATAATCATCCTCCTTAGGTTTCATTTTGTGTAACTGAGGGAAGTTTTTGGTATTAAAGTGGAATACTGTCCATTCTCAACTTACAAGCCAGCTGTGTTCCAAAATTTCATTTGGAAGTCGGTTATTAAGCACTCTCAAGAAATTTTCCCATAGAAATAATGTTATTTATGATGATTGTACTCCTAGGCCTGCCCATAAAATCCTGTTTAGTTCTCATCACACAAAATATGGTATTGATAGTATAGTGCTATGAAACCTCCTTACCAACAAAAACACTGTCTTTATGGAAAAAGAAATAATGTCATGAGGATAATATATATTTTTAAATCAGTCAGTGTGTTTTTCTTGTTTGTATTTCTCTCTGTTTTGCCAGAGGCATCCACTTGTATTAGGGAGGTTTAGGATTATTACCGCAGGAATGCAAAGAGTCTGTAGTCAGTGTTTGACAACTGGAATCGAATTTTTGAGACCACAGCAAGACAATAGTCCTGAAGTCTAGAATTCATCTAGAGAGAAAAGGTTTTTAGATTTATTAAACACGTATCACATAGCTACATATCTATAATAAATTTGACCTTTAGGGGACTAAAAGCCAGAGCTGAAAATTGCTCAGAGGACCATGGAAGAGGACACAGCCACAGGAAAGTGTGTAAGAGTTTCCCTATTCAGCCCTGATGAGTGTGGAGACGAGAAGAGACAAGTCTTGGATGTTAAAGACCAAGAAGAGGCTTAAAGAGATTCAAGGAAAAGTCAAAATAAGGGAAGCTGCTCCATTCCACTTGCCATTTTGAACTCTACAAATGAGACAACCACACAGGTCGAGAGGCAGCCATCACTGGTCATGGATCAGGCCCACTGAGCAGAGAGCACAGACCTCGGGCTCACCAGCTGCCGCTCAGCAGATTCTAGCATGACAGTCCCAGAGACTTGACCAGACATTCTGCAGTGGAGAGCAGTGAAAACCAAGGGACGGAGCAGAGATCTCAGTACAAGTACAAAGTTACTGCCATTGGACAAATGTGTTCTATTGATTTCTCTTCATTTCACCCTACGCCAGCAGAGTGGGAGGGAGCTCATTTAAGGTATTAGATTAGTTATATGACATAAAGTAGCTTTATTTTCTTAATAAATCACTGTACATTTCATACATCTATAAGTCATTTATCATTTTAAAAGCACCAACTATGTGCCCCTAGTGTATGCTTAACTAACTCAATTAATCTTTTAAAGAGTCCTATGAGATAAACATACTTTGATCACTGAAGAAATTGAAGCAATTGTCCGCAAAGTTTCATAGCTTCTGAGAGGGAGAGCTGGGATTTAAATCAAGATTAGTCATGCTCTGAAGTCTTTCAAAGAATTCCTTTTTTCCTGAACTGAGAAAACAGGACGGTCCTACGTGGTGACTCTCAGGGCATGGGGCTATGAATGGATGAAGGTCACGGAAAAAATAGAGAGGGTGAAGCCTTAGGGACCAAGGCATCATGCTGATATAATTTACCAGTGATGTTTTTGTATTTTGGACTGCCTATTTTTCTTCAGGAGTTCACACATTTGCTTTTTTTTGCTTTTTTCCCCCCACCGCCAGCATCTGATCATGATTTCTCTCTTCTGTTATCCTCTATATTCCTAAAGTCTTTCCCCCTTAATTCTGCCTTTTCAACGTGGCAATGGCATGAAAGGTATATAATGGCACATGATAATTTGATGCATCTTCCTGGGATTTCATTTTACTCAATGATAATTGAACCACTTTTAATATTCACATAAGGCACCTATATCATAAAGGGGCAAAGTAAACTTGGTGTGAAATTTCAAGTATAGTACAAGCCTGCTGATTTGAGCCACAACCCTAGACTCCTGGGGGTGTGCACTTAATTAACTTAGGGTAGTATATTTTGGTGCAAAACTTAAGAGAATCAGTGTGCTAACAGAATCATTGAGGGCTTTTCTGTTAAGAATAGTAGACAAGTCAGACTTTCCCCAGAAAGGTAACTAGAGAAGGAATTTACCCCAGGAAACCAAAACATAGAGGGAGGGTGGCAAAGAAAAAAAAAAAAAAGAACAATGATTTTAAAGGCTTAGCACTTACTTACCAAGAATAATTAGCTAAAATAGGAAGCTACCAGATGGCTTAGCTTTGTTAATAAAACCCATCTGTGAGCCACATTATGAATTGGAGACCTTATTGGAGGGAAGTTTGTCCTTGTGTCAGCTGCTCTGCTCCAGTTTCAGAATTTGCCAGAGAAGACTCATCTCATCTCCACAATCCCTCTGGGTTGCAGATGCCATAATTTTTCTCTCTTTACCATCTCCTCAACCCAGTTTGCTTTGGAGGTTTGTAAAGAGAGGTTAAGCTTTGACTTTGTATACACAAAGGAATAAAACTATTCACCTAATCACCTGCATGGTGACTTTTCTTGGTTATTTCTGGACAGAAATGAAAAATGGTCTGGGGAAGGTGGAGTTGGGGGAAGAGGTAAAGCTCATCCCATGGCAGAAAGCAGGAGATAGAAGCAAGTGTGAGAGACGAGAAGGAGAGGGCAGAAGTTGTCCTTTATCAGGAGCCCTCTCCTGAAATAACTTATGCTTACGATAAAGCTCTTGATCTACTCATGAGGGTGGAGCCCTCGTGACCTAACCACCTCTTAAAAGTCCCACTTCTCAACATTCTTGCACGGAGATTAAGTTTCCAACACATAAACTTTTAGGGAAAACATTCAAATGGTAGCAGGCCTGAAACTTGAACTTGAAGATTCAAGTGATTTCATAGTGAGTGTTCTAATGTGCATATAATGTTTACTGTTGATTAACACAGGGATATAAAAACACCCAAAACTTTTAATGAGATTTTTTTTTGCTAACTCTTAAATATTCTCGGAGGTAGGTGCTGCACTGGTGTTTAATAAATGTATGTTTCTGTCCTTATAAGTTCTCCTTTTCTCCCTCGAAACCAAGAATGTTATGAAACCTATTAATCTGTGGGTTCTATATTTATTATATTGATTGAGATACCACATACAAAGTACATTACAGAATCACTGACACATGCGTGAGAGCTCAGTGAATATTAGCTGATATCAGAGTAAAGGTTCAATGTATTATAATTACTGTGCTGTTCTAATTATGTGGTCATTCAAATCTTCCTACATTCATCAAATGCCTGGAATTCTTGGATATTGCCAAGTATTGGAATAATGATACACATTTTATCCTAGTCCTTGGAAAAATCTCTATGTCTTTTGACATGACATATGCTTCTAGATGCTTTGGCTACAAATCATTGTTATATTAAAGGTATAACTAGTTAATGAACCAAACAATGGGAAAGATACAATGTAAAGTCATGTAGCATCCTGTAATTATTCAAGTCAAAATTCTGCAGTTTAATCTGAAAGGGTTGCTAATAGAAAGGAAAACATTCATTCTAAAGGGGAGAAAATCAGAAGCTCAAGAGTAGGTGTTAATTTCTTATTGTTAGTAGAATGAACTTGGAAGTTGTGACTAAGTCAAGCAAAACCACGAAAGTTACCAAGATTTCAGTTGGATATTATTTTAATGCCCATAAGACTAGTATAGACATGATAAGATAAAAATAAAAAAGGAATACAGAACTGAGTAGGTTCAAAGGATTTTGGAGTTGGAAGCCAAATAAGTGTCCAGGACAATTAAGTGGCCCATCTGGGTAACAGTTTCAGACTTCTGTGAGATAAACAGACATGAAGACCATTTGGGATATGAGGCTAGGAGGACCATGAAACAATACTCCTTTTAAATTTTGAGGTCTCTGTTATAAACTATAAATGGGGCTCAGTGTGTTCCCCAGAGTTGTCAACGGGAATCTAATCAGTAATCCAGGCCAAATTTCTGGTGGAGGAACAACTTCAGTTAGCCAAGAAGGTTTCCTACTGGGTAGAGTTCGCATTAGTTACAGTTGTTTAAGAAAACAAAACACATAGCATTAATACTTTTATAATAAAGTATCTGATGATCTTATGCATGTATTATTTTATTTTATACTGTTTAAGAATATTTTCACCTGTTGTAATGGGTCAGCCTTATTCCAAGTTGACATGTATAATTGTATAAGACTTGTGCTTTTGTGGTTGCGCATGCCTGTAATTCCGGCTACTTGGAAGGCTGAGGCAGAAGGATCACCGGAGCCCAGCAGGTCGAGGCTGTGGTGGCCGGGAGCAGCCACTGCACTCCAGTCTGGGTTACAGAGTGAGACTCCAACTCAAAAAAAAAAAAAAAAAAAAAAACTTGTGCTTTTAACTTAAATTTTATTAAGATTATTTAGAATATTGGAGAGTTAAAAAAAAAAGTTCATCATACTTATAGGTTTAATTTACTAGAAAAATTGTCACAATAGCAGTACTTTAAAGAAGAAAATATATTGGATATATAAATGCAATTAAAATAATTTGTGTTTCATTTCAAAGGTTTATAAATTGACTCAAATATTATTCTAAATTTTTTTTTAAAAAAACTAACAATTTTTCTTTTATAAATAAAATAATAAGATTTCTAAGGTGAACTTAAAAGCCTAAGATTTTTAAGTTTGCAACTTCAATGAATGGAAAGTTTTTTTAAAAAATTTAAGTGAACTTAAAAGTAATGTTTTCTGCCCAACAAAACAGTTGAGGGCTTACAAAAAAGTCACATCAACACAATTATGTACATTGGAAAGTAAGAAAATTGTTTTTGCTGGAATAGAGAAGATATTTGGATGAATTAAAACACACACACACAAGAAATATAACCTCAGGCCAGGTAAGTGGTGACTTCAGTCCAAGCTTCCTCTTGCACTGGCATAATGGGATATATTGTAAAGACTCTCCCCATAAAGACATTTAAATAATAAGTTACTACTTTAAATCTTAATGAATAACACAATTATGGTAATTCCATGTAATTGGGAGAATTTGGAATAATTAAACATTGCTGATGGCAAATCTTAACTGGTAAACCTTTTCTACAATAATATGACAAAGCATTTCAAACTGTTCCTACTTTGTTTATCTTACCCAAATCCTGCTTATTGGTTCTTATCCTAAGGAAATAATATAAAGAAAGGAAACATTATATACATGAAGTTATTAATTTCAGAATTACCTACAGGAGCAAACATTAGCAATATCCCAAACATCCGTAAGATTCAATGAGCAAATTATGTGCTAGGAACATATAGGATATTATAAAATAATTAAAATAAAAACATTAAAGATCCGCGAAGAAACCTGGAGAGATGTGCATGATATAGAAAAAGGGGGAAATTCAGAATTCAAAGGCCATAATTATTTTTGCTAGAATTTTAGATATATGATCAAGTATTAGAAGTGAACATGGGAAAATGAGTGATTTTGTCTTATAGAAATGTTTTGTATTGCTATATGTGCAATAAATACTTTTTTTGATTAAAGTTAGGCCATATCTCATCATATTAACTTTGTTAGTATCTTATTATGAATCTACCATACATGAATGTATCTATATTTAAATCAGAATGCTAAGAATTTCAGCCTGTAATCCCAGCGCTTTGGGAGGCTGAGGTGAGTGGATTGCCTGAGCCCACGGGTTCCAGACCCGCCTGGCAACTTGGCGAGACCTCTTCTCTACAATAAATAAAAAATTAGCCGGGTGTGGTAGCGCGTGCCTGTAGTTCCTGCTACTTGGAAGGCTGAGACGGAAGGATTGCTGGAGCCCAGCAGGTCGAGGCTGCAGTGGCTGGGAGCGGCCACTGCAGTCTGGGTGACAGAGTGAGACTCCAACTCAAAAAAAAAAAAAAAAAAAAAAGAATTTCTAAACAAGTTTATTTTGAAAAATTTGATAATTTCTAAGGCTATAACATTTGCTAGAGTGTATATTTACTGCATTCCTGCCTCATATGATCTCTTTGTTCTAGCAATAGCATATGCACTGTGGTTCAGAGAATAGCCGTACCCCCTTTTTGGATTTAGCCTCGATAATATTGTCAATCAAGTGTTTTGACCCTGCCTGGTCAACACAAAAACACCTTTAGTGTCTGTTTCCTGGAATCCAACTGCTATCATGGTTCCAGCTAATTCTAAAATCTGACTTTCAATTTCTCTTTTCATTCTTGGAGTTATTGCATATCCGTCTAATAAATTTTCATCTTTATTTACATAAACCGGATTCTCTCTCATTGGTATATTTAGGTAACTCCCTTTGCCAAGCCCTACTTTCTAGAAGCTATGGTGGTACAGAAAAGGGAGTCCTCAATTCTGACCTCAAGGTTGCAGAAGGATTCACGCAGGAGGTAGCACTAATAAGTAGAATTTCCACCAGCAGGGTAGAGAGGAAAGGGCATTTCAAGAAGAGAAAACAGTCCAACTGTGTTGCAAGGATATGTGACATCTCTGAGAAATAGTTAATAGTCTGGGGTTGCTAGTACTCAGGAAACATGGAATGAGCATCTATGAACTTCTTAATTTAAGAAACTGTGGGGTTTTTTCTTTTTCTTTTTTGGTGCCAGCATGTATCACAGTGCCCAACATATATAGGGGTTCTATATATATATATTTGTTGAATAAATGGCTGAAGTAGGGAAGTGGAAGGAGGTCTGGGTGAAAAAAATGTCACGTAAATCATAAAGTTCTTGAAATGATAAGCCATTTTGTTTTGTTTTGTTTTTAAAGCCACTAGAGGGTTATCAGTGTTCAGAGTAAAACAATCAGATGAATGGAAATATAGAGAGAAAGACAACTGTATGATATTGACATAACCTAAACACTGGAGCTGTTGGAAAACTGAAATGGGCCATTCTGCGGACACATGGGTTATATGTGTTGCACACTGAAAATATTAAAGTGGAGACTGGCCATCTATTGGGGACATGGTGTAGCAGATTCTCCTATTCCATTGAGTTGGAGTTTGGATCAGATGATATTCCAACACCACATGGTGCAGACTTTGTTTAGCTTCTGAAGACCTAACTTGTTTCTTTGATCCATCAGAAATCATCTTATTGTGCTGTGATGTTACGCATCATTCTACTTTGAGATGTAGTAAAAAGTTACTAATCTTATTTAAAAGCAAATTCCTCAGAAACAACATGACTAATGAATTCTGGAAAAGTTTTAGATTATAGGACCTTCTTCTGTACTATGTAATGCAAATTAGTAGAAATAATGTCTAAGATAATTGTATGATGTATTTGGATGGTAAAATTGGCTATTTTTTCATTACCAGGGAGTGGAATAATTTTGAATCCAAGGATGATAATTTTGTATCAGGACCCTGGGGCAAGGGCGGGCCAGATAGAAGGATTGAGCAATGAGCCTTATTGTGTCTTATTTTTAAGCCTTATTGTGGTTCACCTGAGCAGGCCTGGCCTGGAAATTCTGAGGATGAGGTGTCAGCAGCAATGATAACTGTTTCAAGTTTCCCTTTTTTCTCTTTCACATCTCAGCTTTCCTTTTAACCAATCAACAATAAACTACTGGTAAAGAAGAATCCTCAAGAATCTACCTTCTCCACATACCCTTTCTTTGCTCTGGTAAGAATAGGAACTTGCCATTAAATGCCATTGTAGATATTTGCTTTTTACTCATCATACACAATGACAATAATCTCTCATGAGAAGGAGAGCTAACAACAGCTACACAATCCACTCAGAGCAGAACAGAGATGCAGCTTCAGTTTACAACACCATTGCTAGAAAAGAAAGGCATCTCATTCACTGTTGATGAGTTTGTTCCCTTAGAAATTGTGAAAATTGATATCAATTCCCCGTTTCAACTTTTCTCTGTTTAGAAGTTGCATAAAAAGAAACACGGACATCTACAGCAATGGTGGGAAAGGTAAAAAACCAATGAAAAAGTAGAAAAATAATCTCAAAAACCTAGTAAATATGAAGGTTTTCTTCATTTGTTTTGGCTCTACAATGTTGAACAAGAGGTAGACATATGTGAAACTAGAAACATATTATGCAGCTTTTCAGGATAAAACAAAACAAAAGCCTACCTCACTTATTTTTCCCAGTTCTTCAATTATACCAGTATGCATTAGAAATGACCAGATCTGGATAAATTCAAAGGAGCTTTGCCATATGATCAGAAATACATCTATCTTGGTCTAAAAGGACCTATTTCAGGAAGGCTTAATCTATGCTTTTATCTTTGTGGTAAGTTTATTATTCTTGAATGAAAAACTTGGGCCTGAGTTGGTGGTGCTTCCAATCAAACTGATAAATGCCATCATGCAAAGCACGAAGGGTGGCAATCTAAGACTTATTTTGAAAAGAAACTACAGTTTCAGCCACTGCAGTCTTTTTCTGGAGTAAAAGGGAGTCAGTATAATCCAGTCCACAGCTTGAGTCCTCTGCACCTTTTGTGGTCTGCTGTCCTCATACTGTTCTTCACCCCTACCCTACATTCCCAGAGAGAGAGGAGGGTCCTCCTGGAGCACTCCCACAGGGCTTCCCATCTAGGGAGTACCCCTTTCTGCCTCAAAAAGATCCTTATTTTATTAGAACTCAATGGTTTTACTCTTCTTTCTTAAAGTTTAAAGGCTTGCTCCATCACCAAGCAACCTGGTAAACTGATGTGATCATGGGTGTTCCTGCGTCACCCTCCCAGGTAATAAATATATTGGCATTTTATCATGTGTCTCCTGGTAACTTGTCCTAACTCCAAGAAGTGATTAATGAGGGTGTTGGAAGGGTACTTAATATCAACTACTGTGGGAAGATTTTTTTTTTTTTTGCCTAGTTTTAGACCTATCCATGTCCCAAGTCAATCTGTGAAGGAAACTTCTAGAGTGGAAAGTGCAATTTCTTCATAAATCTTCTATATCTTTGACCTTTCCACAGAGGAACTTGTGGTCATCATTATTCCCAGCTCTTATGGTGGTAGTTACACACTGTCCTTCTGACCATCACATGAAGGATTTACTGCCAACTTATTGGACAGGTGTCAACAGGTAAAAACCTGGGGTAACTCCTTTGTAGCAACGCCATGGGGATGAATTTGTATTAGGCTCTTAATGAAATGGAAACCACCCTCAGCCTCTAATCACCTATCTCCTGATTTAACTCTTCCACCTTAAATGGATTTTACTTTTCCTGGGGTTTTATTAAAATTGTTTAGCTTGTATGACAGCTAATAATTCTAGTTTGTGGGAAGGAATTAAGTGACTTATGTTGTACCTTGGCAGTAGTACATTTGGAAATAAAAGCAGACTAAAGCACACTGATTAATCTAGGAAAATGAGCCGCCTTCCCCAGTGGGCATGCCTTCCGCCTTGGCAGCCTAATTCCTGATGCCAGAGACTGATCTTAGGGATTTTTCATCTTTTTTTTCCTCCTCCCTTCTGTTGTTGTTTTCTTAGAAGAATGAACTAAGCACTACAGTCATGGCAATTTTCCTGTATTGAATTAGGCCTGTGCTTTCATTCTTTCTGAACTCTCTTTGATCTAGATGTTTTGGCTGCCCTTGGGGTAAGGGCTCAGCAGCTGCAGCTCACTGAGCAATGCTCTATGGGATGCTACCTGCTCCTGTTCTGCCTTGCTCATGTTCCTGGGATATGAATGTTTGCTAATCATGGGATCCACACTCTTGAACTCGCTCTAAGAAAAAGACATAGTCATCGTAGAGGAGCACATTATAAGCCTGTTCCAAGCAGCAGGGTACTTTGGGCTGCAGCTGCTACAGTTATGGCTAAATCTTACCAGATGACATATGAAAAAAAAGTGAGTTAAATAGACTTGAGCCCACGGATCCTTGCTGAGAATAATAGCTTAAGTAAGGGATGCTATTCGTGGACTCAAAATGCTAAAATTTCAGTGGTGCCATCTTTTCCACAAACATGGTACTTCCTTAGTTCATCCCTGTTGTTAATTCATACTCTTTAAATATCTTCATATAAATTACAATAAATAGAAAGGCTAGTTCTTTTTTTTTTCCCCAGAGTCTCATTCTGTCACCTAGGCTTCAGTGCAGTGGAAAGATCACAGCTACCGCAGCCTTGACCTGCTGGGCTTGGAAGAATTGATTTTTAAATTTACTGTAGAGACGAGGTCTCGTCATGTTGCCCAGGCTGTCCTGAGCTCAGGCAATCCTCTCGCCTTGGCCTCCCAAAGTGCTAGGATTACAGGCATGAGTGATGCTGCCCAGAGAAAGGCCAGCTCGTAAGAGAGCAACACTACACGTCATTTCAGGAGTCTTAGGGATTAGCAAAGGTTCTGTTTGGGAAATGGCTTGGCAGTTTGGAAAACAGACACCAAGGCTTTCATGAATAGGTCATCAGTTTAAATTCAGTACAGTCAGTGGTAGATAAATGTCATATGGCTTGAGTCCTCTGAAAATGCCACTTTACTGATGAAGAAAATGCAGCTCAGAAAGATAACATGTCCATGTTTATGGAGCTAAATGGCACAGATATATTCAAACCTGAAGTTTCTAGGTACCTACCCTAGTTCTGACCCGACTCAAATGGAGTACAGTGTTTCTTCCCCAACTCTGAGCTTTCCAACTTGTGGGCTGATCCAAATCTATAAAGACTTCAGTGCTATAATATTAGGGATCTATGAATCCATAGGTGTACTAAGCATGTCTACAGCTTAAAAATGTTCTCTACATATATGCATTGTTATATTTTAAATGTCTATAGATGCTCATGTGATTAATTAAAATATAAATTTATTAAAAGCTTTCTTAACCAAGAATAGCATCTGATTACTATATATTTTACTAAATAACACACACCAAAAGTACAAACACAACTGTGTGTTTGTGTTTGGAGGGGTGTATATGTCCATAACTGTTTTTCAAATTAAAAAATGATCTTCATGTGCAAAAACATTGAGAAGTGCTATCAAGTATGACAATCCTGGAATTAGAAATTAGGTTGTTTTGTTGCATCTTATTCTTTCTCTTTGTTGCCCAAATTAGAGGATTATATGCTGCAAGGAGAGACTGCATTTCACGTACCCTCCTTCCATATGCGTCTCCTGTTCCCCCAACAATGAGGATTCAGTCACTCAAGGATGGGAGAGAAACTGGGATATAGACAATAAAAGAGAAGATTCTCCGTATCCTTTGTTAGTAACTGGAAACATGTGCTAGAGAAAGTAGATACCAGCCCCAAACTCACAGTGCCCAGCATTCTAACCACCAAGTATCTCCAGACCTAATGAGAAACAAAGGACTTCAAGAGAGGTACAAGCTCTGAAACAAACAAACACATGGAAACTTAATAAGTGGAGAAATAATTTATGAACATGCATTTGTGTGACTTGGTAATGTTAGTTTCCCCAAATTAAAGTTTTGTAACTTGCCCATGTAGGGCAGTCATGGGGGGAAAGACATTAATGTACTTCTTAATGTCCAAGGATTGGAAAGCTGAAGTGATCTTTCTTCAAAAAAAGCATTCAACCTTTTGAAGCCAGGAATTCTATGTGGTAATTTGGGTGTGTTGTATTGACAAGGATGGGAGAAACATGCTACACCCAGAAATCAGTTTAAAACATGCCTAGGGACACCCACACATATAAAAGGTATCAAGCAAGCTCTGTGGAAAAGAGGCAGTGTGCTCTAAGACAGATGAGGGAAATAGTTTCAGAACTCCTTTTCAGTTAGATGAGGAATCTTCCAGGTCCAGGTTCGTAAGTGGATGAGGAAAAAGCTAACCAACCAACCTATTACCTTGGCCTCAGTGGATTTAAAGTACCTTCTAACGGAAACTTTTTACCTGAATATCACTCTAATTTGAAACTGCTCCCTCTATAATGTGCGTTTCCTTATCTTAACACTGTATTTCACAAGATATTGCCTTTCAGCAAATCATGATGAGGTGATTTGTTCCTCTAGTCCTGGCATAAAGCTAGAAAGTACAAAAAGACTTGACGTTCATTTGAGAAACTCAGATACAAGGACTGTTTTCCTCTGAAAACATTTTTCATTTTGTTCTCCTGTAAGAGCAGGTTTTTGTTGGTCTTGCTCAATGCTAACTCCCTAGAACCTAGAAGACTTGCCAGGCTCACAGTAAGCACTCAAGAAATACTTGTTGAATGGATAAACGAATCGATCTTAGTCTCACATCTCCTATGACTGTGAGATGGAAAATGCAGAGAAGGCCTGGTGACAGTTGTTAGGCTGGCCTGGCTTCTATTGGCATTCCCTTGAGCTGCAGAAGGGATAACTAATGGCCACCACTGCTTGATCCCTATCAGACTTTCATCATGCACCCTTATTTTGCCAGGGATCAAATTATGTGAGATTAATTAATTACATTGCTTTTAAGTGAATACAATATTTCTGATATTGAGCTCGCTTGAGTTCTCACATCCAGTCTCTTGCCTTGGGAGGCCTGAAGAGCCAGTCTAGAGGCTATCCTGAAAACATTTGTAGAATTAAAGTCTTGTGATTTTCTTATATTAGATATACTAACCAAATAAAAACTATCCCATCATTTATGGATTACTTAATGTGTTTATATATGTTGTTTTATTTTCTAAATTAATTTATATAACGGGTGTATTTTTTCTAATCAAATAAAAAAGTGAAAACATTACCTACCCCTAGGACTTCAAATAGGATGTGGCATTTAAAGGGTATGACCTAATTTTTTTCCCTGAGGGCCTAAATAGCATACATACACACACACGTGCGCGCACGAAAACACACACACACACACACACACACACACACACACACACACACACACACACGGAATAATCCAAGGTATGCTGGCATAAATGAAAAGAGCAGGGATTCTGGGAGTATGTGTTTGAATCCTGGCTTTCTTATCTCTGCCTTCATTTAGCAACTTGAATATAATACTTGAAAATTGAAGTATTTTGAAGCCTCACCTGTATGTGTATGTGAAGGAGATAGTCTGCAATGGTTTAGATGGAATACATTCATTTTTTATTTCTCCTCAAGGGTTATTATGAACCTTTAAATACAGTAAAAGGACCAGCCAACTGCTTTAGCTTCCACCTCCATGAGATAGAGCAGGAGATGCTTTAGAAAATGTGATAACCTACCCCCAAAATGAAATGATATGAATTGGCCCAGGGAAATGAAAAGGAAGAGCCCAATTCACATCATTTCGGAGTAGATACATTTATGCCTGGTCTTTCACTCATAGAAATGATAAATGAATGAAAATTCACAAATATTTTTAAAAGCTTAGATCAAGGTGCTAAAATCATGTTCTCCCTATTTTAGTGTGAACATAGAGGGAACAAATGAACTCTCAGAGATGGGAGAATTGAGAGAATAAATTCAATGTATCAAAACCAGGAGTTTTTGAGAAAGTTCAATTAAGGGGGAAACTATTTAAAAATAAGATTTTTCAATTTGCAAATGAAATTCTCAATTTGGGTTCCCTTAAAGTTTTTTTTTGTTTTTTACAAGTGCTGGCATTTGTTTTTGTCCCCCAGGATCCGAACCTCTCCCTATTATGGAATAGATAGTTAGGGTTGAAGCATATGACCTAGGTTTGGCCACCTGGATGCTCCCACCTAATGCTGAATTTTGAGGGAATGGTTCAAAGACACAAAGATGGTTAAGAAATTATTCCCAGGGGCAGGGGGTTACTATTTTCTAGCAGAGTGGTGTCCAGCAGTGGCCTGGGTGGAGGCATCAGTGGAAATGTCTCCCACAGATTCTTCATATAGATCAATCCACAGTTCCTACTACCTGATCTTCCTTGGTTTTGGCCCTTTTGTCCAAGTTTTTGTTCTCTACTCTTCCTATTGCCCATGTCATCTGAATCCCATATACTTCTAATAATTTCCTCTTTTCTTGGTCAGAATGTATTTCTATTGCTCAAGACCTAATCCACACTGAGTTTTAAAAATTACATTTACATTCAACTTTTCAAGAATATATGTTTTGTGAGGAAAGATACACATATGCTTATGTATTGAGGGGATATAAAGGAGAGTAGTGAACCGGCTCAGTGAGGCTGATCTGTAGAGACTTTCCAGAAGATTTTATTAGTGTTTTGGAAGGTACCAATAGATATGGATAAGTCTGGAGAAGGTGGGAATACAGGGCGGGTGGTAAGCATGTTAGTTTTATCCCACCTGTTCCTGGTTCCTTTAAAAGGAGCAATTCTTCTCATCAATAAAGGTACCTGCATAATGAACATTTGAACACCTAACCCTGAATTGTACCCCATATCTTCAAAATAAAAATAAATAAATAAAATAAAAGGAGCAATTCTGGAAAAAAACATTATAAGAACTGCTAGGTGCCCTCATAAAGAGCTCTTTAGTCTGACTGGTTGGGTGCTATTTCCCATTCAACTCTTCATGTAATAATCTCACTAACTACCCAATTTCAAACCTCCCATTCCTGGGAAACACAATTTCAAGAGGGAGGAAGTTGGCCAACTCAAAGAAACACCTGGAGACCAACAACATCTTTTTTCAATTATGTTTTTGACTTGGACAGGGAGTGGAAATTCCACTGAGGGCCTAACAGGTGATCTCCTTTGGGCTATGGACAAAGGCCACATGCTCACATGCTCATGCTACTAGTTAAGCTACCTATTTTTGTGTTCCAGCCAAACACAATACACTACCTCTCTGAATAGAAGGCACAGTGAGTCATGCAGCTTCAGGAACTCACTTTCGTGAGAAGGTGTGTATCTGTGCCTATGTGTGTAATCTGCCCACAACCACAAAATACTATTACTGGCTTTCTTAAAGGTAATTAAATATCATATCTCTAAGGCCTTGGGAGAATCCCCCCAAATTGTCAAGAGAAATGATTAACTATCAAGGTTTGCAGTGCCACAGAGAAATGAGAATTCCTATAGCCAGCTAAACAATTGGACTCTCCTGGCCTGTTCAACAATTGGGGTATACATAGCCATTTTGAAAGTACTAGGCTTACTTCCTCCTTGCATTTGTTTCATGGTTCTCAGCAGCTGTCAATACCTTGAGTCAGGCTGGATAGACTGGGAACAAAGGATTTTTGTTTGAATCTTATATTTTTAAGATATAGAAATGGCAACTTCAAACGATGATCGAGTATGCAATTTGAAAGTCAACAGGAAACTCTAAAGCATACTAGAGTCTTTGCTTTCCTGTTTCTCTCACTGTGTATTCTGTTAATGGGTGGGTGAAAACTTTGATGTCAGGGTAGTCAGGAGTGTTTAAGCATACAACAGACTGTTTGTTTAAGGAATTGGTTAGTTCCTCTACTCTGTGTTAACGTTTTACTTTGCTATAATTTAAAAATATTACAAGGATAGGACAAGGAACTGATATATAACCTTTATCCAGATTCACTTGTAAAATGAATATTTTATCCTATTTGTTTTATCAGTCTCTGTCTCCATCTCTACACAGACACATACACATACACACATGTGTACACATATATGCAGATAAAAATACACATATATATAGAGAGAAATAAATTTATTATGTGTATATATATATATTCATACCTATTCCTATTTTACTGGACTATTTGAAATAAAATTGGAGACATCTTGACTCTTTATGCCTAAATATTTTGGTGTGTAAGAATAAGAACATATCTTATATAACCATCATACAGTTATCAGGTTCAGGAAAATTAATATTAAACTTTTATTTAATCTATAGTCCATATTCTAATTTTTAATTGTCCCAATAATGTCCTTTATAGTATTTTTTCCTTAACATACAAAATCTAGTCCAGGATCACATGTAGCATTTAGTTGTCATGTCTCTTTAGTCTTCTTTAATCTGTAAGAGTTTTTGAGCCTTTCTTTAACTTTTTGGTTTTGATGGATATGAGGAATCTGTATTATTCTTAATAGTGTGGTGTTCTAATTTTGTCCTCTGAACTTTTCTAAATCTTCTCATTGCTAAGTTCCTACTACATGTTTCAACAATTGACCCTTTAGCTCCCTTATCTCTAGTAATCTTTCTGATTTCTTATTTGTTCCTTTCCTTGATCCTGCAATCAGATTTCTATACTTATAAGAAGTAAGGAAATTGCTCCTATCAGTGTACTGAAATACAATAGCTGGTTGCAAAACAGTCCAAGTGCTTACGTGTACATAATTATTTTACTCCCTTCCTTTAACTAATCAAATAATTTGAAGGTACTTCAATAAAATATAGACATTTATCTATCCAATAAACCTAGTGCAATTTGTACAGCAGCCTAGATTTTTCTCTAACTACTACAGATTGGGCCCATTTATAAAGATTTCAGCAACTGGACACTTTAGAGATGTACATTTCAAATATTATTTAGGATGTGAGTTCAATTGAGACAAAATCTTAAAATCTGGTAAATGCAACCAGTCAACCTCAATCTTCTTATTTCTTTACACTGAGTAAGGCAAGGCTCCCAAATTCCTTCCCTTGAGTTTTCTCCTTGAGCAATTTCTCTTCTTGGAAGTACTTGAGAGAAGCAGCAGCTTTATCTCACCAGGGTCCAAATGATCAATGCTTGTCATTCTTTGTCCTCTCCCCATGGTATTTTCTTGAGTCCAGGGGTAACTCTGACAATTGATTCTTGGCAATACACACAATTCAACTCTCTACTCCGAGGTCAGTAAAAAGAATTATACATAAAGATATACTCTTAATAATTACCCTTGATTTATATGAAAATTGAGGGAGGTCAAGATGTTTGGAGTCAAATTAAAAACTTCTCAGCATTCACTACAGTCTGTGTGGGAACCGGGATTCAGTGTTCTGAGTAAGGAGTCAGGATTTCTACTCAGACTTCCTTAATATCTGAACAAGTTACTTTATTTTTCTTAATTTCTTCCTTGTAAAATGGGGATAATTGTTTCACAGAGATAATCTATGAAACTGAAAAGAAATGGTAGCAAAGACCCAAGCACAGTATTCCATAAATATTCATGCAGTGCAGTGATCATTTATGAAGTTTATTGTGAACCGTTGACACTGTTGACAAAGTTGTTGACACTGTTGACAAAGGATGACTTATAGATAGAGCAGTATTCACTTCCATTTAATTAAAGCAACCTCTGCAAGAGATTATTATGAATGATGACTCTAGGTTTTTGCTGTCAAACAACCTGGATTAAGCAGCATTGTTCAGTATATAGACAGACACTATAATGAACTGGCATTTGTGGTGACTGATTTTAAAAATGAAGCTTATCTTATGGGCACTCTGAAAACACAGTGGAGGTTTGTCTGAGCTTGGTATGTGTTGTCTCCTGCTCTTCCTAACCTTCAAGTGCATAGATTCTTTGTTGCACTCCATATGGTGGGAGCACACATACATTCATGTAAATTACACACACACACAGCACATACCAATGATTGCCTTTCATTCAGTCTTTCATCATCTCCTTTCCACTGCATCCCCATCTGTCTCTCTCTGCATTTCGCCTCTTCCACAAGCTAGCCCTCTCTAGCAGCAACCTTGACTTTTACCCTCCCATTCTCTCCACAACAAAATGTATTCAACTCTGATCTTATCCCCACAGAACTTTCTCCCACCTGACAGCCACCTAAGTGACTAAACCAATTTGTTCTAATGAGATAATGAACAATATGACCTTGATGTGTTTTCTCTTCTCCTGCCTTATTTCAACAAAAGCTTCTTACTATCAGTGCCTTCAAGTATCATGGCAGAACTAGTGAGGAATACTTTCAGTGGCTGGAACTTCTTTTGCCTTTAAATCACACTGTTTAGGCAAGTAGTCTGCAAGGGGCTAGCTCTCATACACTGTATTTGTTGCTAATCATGGAAACTGACTAAAGGCAGTTCCTGAAATAGGGAATCGAGTCTTACCATTCTTTGTGTTGGAGAAGTTCAATTCAAGGCCAAAACAATGGAGCATGACAGTGACCAACTTTGTTCTTCAGGTCCTTGCTCTGGACATTTAGAAGATGCTCTGTTGCTTGTCTGGGATAATATTCATGTCTTACTGGAAGAATACTGCTTACTAAGACAGACACTCACTACCACATTAGCAAGATCCTCTGTTTGGTCAGAATGAGTTACTTTCTTGATATTTTACCAAAAAAATGACAAGTGAAATAGTCTATTTGAATTATTGAGGGGTTTTAGGATTTCTATTATAGTGGCCAAAGTTAGTTAAGGTACTATTTTCAGGCTTAGAAAGTATAAGATTTTTTTTTTTCAATTATTGATCTATCCCTGTATGTATCATCTTCTTTCCTTAACAATTCACTTTTTCCTCCTCATTTTGACTTACATATATTTTTTGTTTTATTGCTCCTTTTCCCTTCCATATGCTTCCTGAATTCCTTTCTTCTCTTTCCACAGTCATCCTTTTTTCCCCTCTCTCTCTCTCTTCTTTTTTTCTTTTCTTTTCTTTTTTTAAAGACAGAGTCTTGCTCTGTGGCCTAGGCTGTAGTGCAGTGGTGCAATCATAGCTCATTGCAGCCTCGACCTCCTGGGATCAAGTGATCCTTCCAACTCAGCTTCCTGAATAGCTGGGACTAAAAGTGTGCACCACTACATTTGGCTTTTTTATTTTCAAGAATGGTTGCCCAAATTTTTTGACTGATTTTTCTAGTTCTTTCATCTTTTGGTCCTTTCTCTTCTTATCTAATGTTAAATGCATCTTCCAAACCTACAGATGATCAGGCATACTTTTCTCTGCCTCATTGCAACAGGCTGCCATTGAAATAGGAAAATAAACAATCAGCTCTATGTTGGCATGAGCTTTATCTTACCATCAGCCACTTTGTGCCTATCACTGAACATATTAACACTCATTCTAGAATAAATTTGTCCTGATAGGATTGTGGTCTTGGAGGACATTCTTAATTCACACCACCATTACCTCCCTGCTTTTGTGCATACATGTACATTCACATATCCACACACATATTTTTACTCTCATACATGGGATTTAACATGGCTCTTAATTTTCAGTTCGCCTTTACAGGATTTAGTTGTTGTCCTTTTAGCTATGTTCTCTCAACTGAATCAGTTTTAATAAAACATAAATTAGTGGATGGGGACTTACATTTGCCAATCCAGATAAAGTGTACAGGATCATTGTAATGTGAGCTTTCTAAAGTAAGAATTTGCTGGAATAAATATGATGCCTTGGGGAGAAGTTGGCAATATCATCAACTAATTAAGGAGAAAGAAACAGTGACACCACCTTTGGAAAGAATCTAAGATGCTATATAATTCCACTTTATTTTTGATTACCATGACATAGGTGATCCAGATAAAACATTAATTTCAAGACCTTGAGGGAGGGAGAAATTGACTTGTTTCCAGTTCCAGAGTGTATCAGTGGAGGGATCAAGACTCGATCCCAGTTTTGGAAATTTGCAATACAGATATTTGGAAATTTTTTTCCCTAGGAATGTTACCTTAAAGTTACTATGAACATCTTTGTTTAAAAAAAAAAAGGTCCTCAAGCAGTTTCAGATGGAGACATCTTTATGGTGGCGTCTCTAGCCACTCAAACCAGTATTTATTGAGACAAATTCATATAAAGAACTATAATAGAAAATAAAACACTCAAAACTACTTAATCTAACGTTGTTAACCCTGCTATTGATGACATAGCCTTTGTTTTTTTTTTTCTGGCAACTCATTCTTATTAGGTTTGATGTACCCTAAACTTTTGTTGAAAGGAGAATAACAACTTTATTTTGAAGTTGGGCAAAAGTTCACTGACTTGGAAGTTACTACGTTTTTTGTTTCCTACTTACATTGAGCAGTCATTTATATAAAGGTAGTGATAATAGAAAGTTTCCCACAGCAAATGTACATTATACTATAATTTAGGTTCGTTGGTTCATATTTGTGTGCTTTTAAAAGTTTGGGGTGAATTCAGGCAGATTATATCAAACTTTATGTTTACTCATTAGGCCACCCTAATAATTCCATGAGCATTAGAATCATAAATATCGGAGTTAAAAACAGAATTTAGAGCAAGAAGTGACCTTATTAACTATGTGACCCAAGCCCTCACAAGGTCACTGAGGTCCCGAGAGATTAAGTGAGGGTTCCTGACTCAGAGACTCTAGTATTCTACTCTCTGCTACCTGGTAAGAGAATGTTACAGAATAAATCAAATTTATCTGACACTAGGCCAGGCACAGTGGCTCACACCTTTAATTCCAACACTTTGGGAGGTAGGGGTGGGAGGACTGTTTGAGCCCAGGAGTTTAAGACCAGCCTGGGCAACATAGTGAGACCTCATCTCACTATAACTTTCTATTATCACTACCTTCATATAAAAAATGGAAAAAAAGTTAGCTAGGTATGGTGGCACAAGCCTGTAGTCCCAGCTACTCTGGAGGCTGATGCAGGAGGATCACTTGAGCCCAGGAGTTGTAGATTGCAGTGAGCCTTGATTGTGCCACTGCACTCCAGTCTGTGCAAAAGAGTGAGAAACTGACTATATATATATATATATATATATATATAGAGAGAGAGAGAGAGAGAGAGAGAGAGAGAGAGAGATCTGACACCAGAAAGACATTATTATTTTTTCAGAGTTGAGCATTTTTCCCCCCTCAGTCTTTCTTAGGACTAAGGACTAACATTTGCTGGCAGATTCGTTAGGATGAGATACACAGAATATGACCATAGAACAAGGGGTATTTCCTTTGCAGAGTTTACTGGCTTAACCAGAAATTGCATCCTTGATTTTATATTAAGTTGAGAGTTAAATTGTCCCACAACTTAGCATGTAGGGCCAGATATCTATGAAAAATTTGATATCTATGAAAATGGGGAAGAGATAGAGAAACTCTAGAAATAGGAGAAACACAAATATTTTAAAAAGTGTTTAATTTTTAGATGCACTGCATTTGAAAATTCCACAGGATTAGACTTATTATCAAGTCCAAGGAAAATCTTTACACCATTCTATTTATAAGCATAAATAAAACCATATGAAAATTATCTTTTCTGTAGGTCAAAAGTGGTCAAATATTGGCAATTTCTTTTAGTTTTCAACCTAGCATTACATATAAAAAATCTTGGAAAACTAGAACATGTATATACACTTCAAGTGACTATTGGTTTTTGCTTTCATATCAGGTTCCTCAAAAAAAAAAAAATTAATTGTACCATTATAAGTCATATTTGACCACAGTGACCTGATATAGATTCTGAAAAACAGCAGTGAATGGAGAAGGCATGCTTGTCTGTTCACATTGTGTGGGCCTGACTCCCATAACTGCACGTTTCTGCCCCCCCACCAAAGCATTAATTTCTTCAGGATAATCTCATGGTATTGCAAGAAAGCTGGCTACCTACTTCAAAGGGGATCACACCACCGTTTCCAGGCAGTTTTGACTCGCCCCATACATTGCCTTTGAGGACCCCTCTTTTCTTGGCTCTCTCACTGATGTGCTCCTAGAAATGCTCCATTGTCTCTTTGTTCCTACATGCTCTAACACTTCTGCTCAGCTAAAAGACAGCTAATAGCAGTGGGGTAGGCTGCCAGCTATTATGAGTGCTTTGTGTGGAGACTATCTGACCTTTTTATTATATAAAAGTGCTAAGCCAGTTATTAAGGGAAGAGAAGCTGAAAAGCAACCATATAAGAAAAAAGTAGAAAAGCAAACCTACTTGTAAATCTGCCGACCTTTAATTATCTCGGAAGCAAGAACTTCCTCATTATGAATGATGGAAGAAGATAAAGTGGAAGGCTTATCACCTGATGATAACCCTGTGTCAGTATCAATTACAGGTTTTCTGGATTAATGTATCAAGATGCAGATTTCAGGAGCTCAGACCAGACTTTACTGGTCAAGAAAGCAGATTACTCACAGAGTGATACAGAAAAGCTGATTCAAATGTAGACTTTGCTGAAAATGGCACTGCTGTTTGGTAATTCTGGTCTTGATCTTAATTCAAACAGATGATGTAACTTCAGACAGTATGAGAGCTGACGTGTATTTGAAAATGTCTAGATTCTACTTCTAAGTGCTTTAAATTCTCCCCCCAAAATAGTTAAATTCTAAACTGTGCTTGCTTTTATCTTTCATTTCCTTTGCTTAATCAATATGTAATAAAGAATTTGTTTAAGAAATACCAATCTTGTGTTGGCAAAGGATAAGAAAAACTTACTTGGGCTTTTCAAAATGTATCTTGCCTCCCCCTTTGAGTCTTCACCCAAAGTACTCAGTAAACCAGACTTTTTTTTTTTAAGTTTGACAGTGTTCTGTTCACTTTCTTTGATTATTATTTTTCCTTTGGGTACAACTCTGCATTCAAGATATATTATTATAAATATTATACTTTTCAGGTCAAACACAGGCAAAAAGTTCTGGAGGAAAACAGTTTCACAGACTAAAGATTTTTAAAACAAATTGGATAAGCAGTGTATAAGCATCTAAATTTGAGGTGCTTAAAATAGAAAGTATCAAAATGTATCACTGGCCCAAATCCTCATCTGACCCAGGTCCTTTCATGGTTATAGATCTTGAAGTTGCCCTCCATTTGTCTGCCAAAGAGCTCCATATTCTAGTCCAGATTGGTTTCTTGGTTTTGTAAAATACAAGGGTCAATGTCTCTTAGGAAGCTGCTATTTATTTGGTAAGTCTTACTAATCCTTTTCCATTATAACAAAAAGACAATACAGTTTATCAAAGAAGTAAAAACAGACTGTTGCCGGATATTTTCACATGCTAACTGGCACTAGAGTCTTGTACATTTTGTTTTCATGAGATATCTAGGTTACATGAATAATACACTGGGAGGTTTGGGTGATTTCTCAAACATTATTTTTGGTAGTTACAGAAACCAAACCCAAGAGGAATGTATATGTTTGTGAACATTTAATTACATGTCTATGGGCATAAGAAAGGAAACATCATTTAATCAATACTTAAAAGCACCTTGTTAGGCTGAAGCTAACCTGTGATCTTTGCATTTTGAACCAGATTCTGTCAAGCTTTTTAACCTTTTAGATACTGTCATTCAAAGACATTTTGTATTCTTTTCTTTTTCTATTTATCTGATTTGACTCCAATCCATTTTGCGGTGTTGGCTGAATTTTTGGGTTGAGTCAAATTTTCCATACAACACAAAACTTTTTTGCTCTCACTCTGAGAATGTTCCTGAAATTAAGACAAGAGAGCTGAGGAAGAAATTATATTAACCTGTCTGGGAAGCAAGTTTGTGATTACTTTTTCTTTTTCTTTCTTCACTTCTAATAAAACTAGAGGTCTTAGCTGAAGTAATGTAGATGTTAAAAGTGAATATTTAAATGCATAGAAGCTACTTAATCATGCCTGAACTTTCTAGCAGCTCACTTGCCTCATGCTTTTTAATTGATGGAGCAGACATGCTGAGTATTTGGAGATGAACTGATACGTGCCTGGATTTATGTGGGCCAGAGGCTAAGTCTGAACTTGCTTGCTAGCAGGAGAGCAAAGCGGTCACCTTCAGCTGTGGTTAGGGTTGAACTGTTGGTGTACAGTTCATTCAGGGAAAAAAAGTCTTTTCCAAAAGGCATTCAATCTGCAACAGAACCACAACTGTTAGTCCTCTGATACACCACATGCAGAACCAATGTAATTATCTGGGTAAATCAAACCACACATTGTTTCATATTCTAAGGTCACTATAAAAGGTATTGACAGTAAGTCCATGCATTTCTTTTTTTCCTCCCATAAGCTTTCTGTCTCCATGATCCTCATCTTTGCTAATTCTTCCTTCTTTTCTAAAAAGTATGATAATCTCCTTTTGATTCCTTTCTTGCAGCCTCTTGGGGGATATATGAATTTCGTAGACTTACTGCCATTCTCTCCAAATAACATGTAAACCTCCTTAAAATAACATTAAACTTACTGATCCCTATATTTTAATTTATTAATATAGGAGAGGAATAATGAGTAGAAGAGAATTAAGAAAGGGCAAAGAGAAAAGTGAATTGATATTTATTGAGGAATAGCCATGAATACCAGGCACTCTGCTTGGTATTTTATGAACATTTTCTCATATACTTCTATAATATAATTAAGATACTGCAGGTTAAAGTCATTAGGAACAACAGGAAGTAATGTCAGTAAGATGGCAGAATAGGGGATCTCCAGGTTCACTCTCCTCCAACAGAAATCCAGTTGGCAACTAGCCGCAGGCAAGAATGCCATCATAAATATCCCAGAACTCAGGAATGTGGCTAAAACACTTTCCTGTTCCACATAACCTAGAAATACCATGATCAAATGATAGGGAGATAAGTTCCCTTAACTGCACCGCTCTTCTCACAGGCTGGCATGGCACCAGATTTAGAAACTTCCTCTGGGTTCATGGGTTCTGCAGTGGGAGAGATAATTTGGTGGTGGACATTCAACATCACCACCATTCTGAGATCCTTTGCTGGAGGTTTCCTCCTGTCTCATCTTGTGGGAAATGGTGGGAATGCCAGCAGGGCCGGACCACATGGAGTCAATTGGAGACAAAGAAAAGGTGTGTGGCTCATAACAACCAGTGTATAGATCTTGGTGGTTGCTATGCATTCTGACTAATGGAAGTGCCATACCAGAGAAACTAGCCAACAGTATCACATGGCAGGAAACACAGTACAGATTTTAAAAAAAGTACTGCTCAGCCAGGAAAAACAACCTGCAACTTTGCTCAGTTAGGGACAATAGCAGAGACCATCCAGCAGTTACATCTGCTGGCAAAGTCTAGCTAGTGGTCTTACCATACCATGAGACACAGCCAGCAATACCATTTAATCTTAGCACAGTAAGTCACCCAGCTCAACTAGAGAATCCAACATCAAGGTCTGCCTTTGCAGAGTTGCAATCAACCAGTTCATTCAGCATCCTAGACTAGACCAAACAAATAAAATCTATCATCACTAAATAGCACCTGCAAAACCTGGAAGAGGTGAGCCATGTCCTCAAATGTACAGTCTTCCATGTAAGGACACAATAATTATGACAAATTGGGAAAATATGACACTGCCAAAAGAAGTGAATGAAGCTCCAGTATGGACCCAGAAGAAAAGGAGATAAAATGACTGACAAATAATTGAGAATAATCCTTCCAAATAAATTCTGGTAACTACATGACAATATTAATAGAAGATTACACAAAAACTAGAAAACAATTTATGAACAAAATGAAAAGTTTGGCAAAGAAATAGAAACAATTTTAAAAAATAGAAATCTTAGAGATAAGTTGATGTGGTGGCTCATGCCTGCAGTCCCACCACTTTGGGAGGCTGAGGTGGAAGGATTGCTTGAGGTCAGGAGTTTGAGACTAGCTTGGTCAACAAAGTGAGACCTTGTCTCTACAAAAAATAGAAAAATTGGTTGGCTGTGGTGGTACAAGCCTGTAGTCCCAGTTACTCAAGAAGCTGGAGCAAGAGGATCATTTGTGCCTTGAATTTCGATGCTGTGGTAAGCCGTGATCATGCCACTGCACTCCAGCTTGAGTGACAGAGCAAGACATGGTTAAAAGAAAGAAAGAAAGAAAACTTAGAGACAAAGAATACAATAAATAAACTGAAAAATTCAATAGAAGCTTCAATGGGAGACTTGATCAAACATAAGAATTAGTCAGTGAGCTTGAAGGCAGAAGATTTGAAATTATCCAATAAGAGAAGCAAAAAAAAAAAAAGACTAAAAAGGAATAAAGAAAGCTTATGATATAGCATCAAAAGAGCAAATATCTGTGTCACTGGAGTTAAAAGGGAATGGAGAAAGACAAAAAGAAAACTTATTTAAAGAAATGATAGCAGACAACTTTTAAAATCTAAAGCAAGATATAAATGTTCAGTTATAGGATGGTCAACAGTCATGAAGCATATTTAATCCAAATAAGACTATCCTAAGGCATAGTACAATAAAACTGTCAAAGATCAAAGACAAAGAGAGAATCCTGAAGGCAGAAAGAGACAATAAGCAAATAACTTATAAGGGAATTCCAATATGTCGAGCAGCAGACTGCTCAGCAGAAACTCTACAGGCTAGGAGGGAGTGGGATTATATATTCAAAGAGCTGAGGAAATAAAAAAAGAAACAATAACAACTGCTGACAACAGCAACAACAACAACAACAATAACCTGTATTGGCTGGGTATGGTGGCTCAAGCCTGTAATCCCTGTACATTGGGAGACTGAGGTGAGAGGCTTGCCTGAGCCCAGGGGTTTGAGACAGCCTGGGAAACTTGGTGAGACCCCGTCTCTACAATATATCAAAAAATTAGCGGGGTGTGGTAGTGTACACCTGTAGTTCCAGCTACTTGGAAGGCTAAGGCGGAAGGATAGCCGGAGTCCAGCAGGTTGTTGCTGGGTTGGCCTTGAGCATACCACTGCACTCTAGCCTGGGCAGCAGAGTGAGACTCTGACTCAAAAAACAAACAAACAAACAAACAAACAAACAAACAAACCTATACTTAGCAATGCTTTCTTTCAGCAATGAAGGAGAGGTAAGGACTTTCTCAGACAAACAAAATCTGGGGAAGTTTATCACCACCAGACCTGTCTTACAAGAAATGCTTAAAGAAGTTCTTCAAGTTGAAAAATAAATGCTAATGAGAAACACAAACATATCTGAAGTTATAAAACTCACTGATAAAATTACAGTCACATTTAGAAGCTGTAATAAAGTCACATCACAGCTGTAATATTGTAATGTAGCATGTAACTTATATCATTACCATGAAGGATAACAGACAAAACTATTAAAGATAATGATAACTACAATAATTTGTTAAGGGATATGAAACACAAAAAGCTGTAAATTGTGACATAAACTCAAAATGGGGAAAAGAGTAGACTAAAAGTGTAGAGTTTTTTAAAAATTAAAGTTACATTGTTGTCAGTTTAACATAACCTGTTATAACTATGAGATGTTTTATGTCTCATGATAAACACAATGTCAATCCTATAATAGATACATAAGCAAATAAAAACCAAGAAATCAAAATACCCTATTAGAGAAAATCACTTAATTGCAAAGAAAGTAAATTGGTTACCTATACCAACTAAAAAACACAGAGTGACTGAAAATAAAAAACAAGACCCAACCACTTGTTGCCTAGAAGAGACTCACGTCACCTGTTTGACACATATAGACTGAAAGTGAAGGGATGGAAAAAATATACTCTATGCAAATGGAATAAAAAGAGAGCAGGAATAGTTACACTTATGTCAGATAAAATAGAATTTAAGTCGAAACTGTAAAAAGAGACAAAATTGACCATTATATTATGAAAAAGTGGTTAATTCGGCTAGAGGATATAACAATTATAAATATATGTGCACCCAACATTAGAGCATCTAAATATGTCGAGCAAATATTAATAAATCTAAAGGGAGATAGACTGTCAGACTATAACAGTAGGGGACTTGAACACTCCACTTTCAGCAATGGAAAGATCATCTAGATAGAAAATCAGCACAACAATATCAGATTTAAGCTATACTTTAGGCCAAATGAACATAATAGACACATACAGAACATTACATCTAACAACCATACACATTCTTCTCAACTATACATGAAACTTTCTCCAGGGTAGATGATATATTAAGCCACAAAATAAGTATTAAAAATTTTATGAAGATTTAAGCCACATCAGGTGTCTTTTCTAACCACAGTTGTGTAAAACTAGAAATCAATTATAGGTGGAACTTTGGAAAACTCATAAAAACATGGAAATTACAAAATTTCTTGAGACTAAGGAGAACGGAAACATAACACACCAAAATCCATGGGGTACAGCATCAGTTCTAAGATGGAAGTTTGTAGTAATAAGCAGCTACATCAGAAAAATCTCAAATAATCAATCTAGCATTGCATCTCAAGAGCTAGAGAGAAAAAAAAGAAAGAAAGAAAGAAAAGAAAAAAACTAAGCCCAAAAACAGAGGGAAGAAATAATAAAGATCAGGGCAGAAATAAATGGAAATGAAACTAGAAAAACAATAGAAAAGGTCAACAAAATAAAACATTGTTTTTTAAAAAGATAAAATTGAAAATCATCTTGCTAGACTTAGAAAAAAGATTCAAATGAAATCAGAGCTGCAAAAAGATACATTACAACTGATACCACAGACATACAAAAGATAATTCGAGGCTATTATGAAGCAACTACATATACACCAACAAAATGAAAATTCTAGAAGAAATGGATAAACTTCTGAACATATACTGACTGCTAAGATTGAATTATGAAGAAATAAAATAACTGAACAGACAAATAATGAATAAGGAGATTGAATTAATAATAAAAAGCCTCTCATCAAAGAAAAGTCCAGAGCCTCAGGGCCCTGCTGAATTCTACCCAAAATTTAAAGAAGAGTTAATATCAATTTTTCTCAAGTTCTTAAAGAAATTAAAGAGGAGAGAATATTTCTAAACTCATTTTGCAAGGCCAACATTAGGCCAATTCCAAAACAAGACATGGACTCAACAACAACAATAAAACCACAGTCCAACATCTCTGATGAACAGAGATGCAAAAATCTTCATCAAAATACTAGAATTCAGCAGCACATTAAAAAGTTCATTCACCATGATCAAATGGGATTTATCCCGGGAATGTAAGGATGGTTCAACATACACAAATCAATAAATGTGATAAAACTTGTTATCAGAATGGGTGATCAAAAAAATTTTGATCATTCCAATAGATGCACAAAAAGCATTTGACAAAATTCCATATCCCTTCATAATAAAATATCTCAAAAAATTAGGTATAGAAGGAATGTATCTCAACACAATGAATGCCACATATAAGAAACCCACAGTTAACATCATACTGAGTGGAAAAAGTTTAAAGTTTTCCCCCTTAAGATCTGGAATAAGGATGCTCACTTTTGCTGTTTCTATTCAATGTAGCACTGGAGGTCCTGGCCAGTGAAGTTAGGCAAGAGAAAGAATAAAAGGAATCCAAAATGGAAAGGAAGATGTTAAATTATCCTTATTTGTGGATGACATGATCTTATTTATTGAAAACCCTACAGACTTCACCAAAAATCTGTTAGAACTAATAAATAAATTCAGTAAGGTTGCAGAATACAAAATCAATATACAGAATTCAGTAGTGTTTTTATACACTAACAGCATTCTATCTTGAAAAAGAAAACAATTCCACTTTCAATAGTTAAAAAGAAACCAATACTTAGCAATACATTTTTCCAAGGAGATGAAAGATCTCTACACTGAAAACTATAAAACACTAATAAAAAAATGAAAAAAGATATAAATAAATGGAAAGTTATGCTGTTTTCATAAATTGGAATAATTAATATGATTAAAATGTCCATATAATCCAAATCAGTCTATAGATTCAATGCAATCCCTACCAAAATTTCATTCTTTGCAGAAAGAAAAAAATCCTAAAATTTGCATAGATCTATAAGAGATCCTCCATAGCCAAAGCAATCTTGAACGAAAGTAACAAAACTGGAGGCATTACACTACCTGACTTCAAAATATACTCCAAAGCTATCATAACAAAAACAGCATGGCATGCTTAAAAACAGATAAATAGACAAATGAAACAGCAAAGAGATCCCAGATGTAAATCCATGCATCTATAGCCAACCGATTTCTGACAAAGTTGCCAAGAAAGTACAATGGGGAAAGGATGGTTTATTTAATAAAGAATGAAATTAGATCCTTATTTCTTACCAAATTAAAAACATTAACTCAAAATATATTACAGATCCACAACTCTAAGAGTAGAAGAAAACATAGGTGAAAAACTCCATGACATTGGTCTGGGCAATGATTTTCTAAACATGACCTCAAAAACACAGGCAACAAAGGCAATAATAGACAAACGAGTTTACACCAAACTAAAAAGCTTCTTCAGAGCAAAGGAAACAATCAACCAAATGAAGAGATATCCTACATAAAGAAAGGACATATTTACATACCATATATCAGATCAGGGGGTTAATATCCAATATAAATAAGCAACCCAAAGAACTTAATGGCAAGAAAACAAATAAGCTGATTGCAAAGTAAGCAAAGGACCTGAATAGATATTTCTCAAAAGAAGACATAAATGCCAACAGGTATATAAAAAATGTTCAACATTACTAAATATCAAGAAAATATAAGTTGAAACCACAATGAGATATCACCTCTATCCTGTTAGAATGACTATTATCAAAAAGACAAAAGATAACAAGCACTGGCAAGGATGTGGGAAAAAGGGAATAATTACATTTTTTGGGGGGGGTGTAAATTAGTACAGTCATTATGGAAAACAGTATGGAGGTTCCTAAAAACATCAAAAATAGAACTACTATATGATCCAGAAATTCCACCACTGGGTCTACATTCAAAGGAAACAAAGTTAAAGTATTGAAGTGATAGCTGCACTACCAAGTTTATTGTAGCACTATTCACAATAGCCAAATTATAGAAGCAACCTAAATGTCTATCCAATAGAAAAACCGATAAGGAAAAAGTGATATACATATGTGTGTGTACAAAATAAAATACTATTTAGCCATTAAAAAAGAAAATTCTGCCATATGTGATAACATGAATGAGTCTGGAGGATATTATGTTAAATGAAATAAGCTAAACACATAAAAACAAATATTGTATAATTTTACTCATCTATGGACTCTTAAAACGTTGGTCTCATAGAATAGAGAGTAGAGTGTGGTTACCAGAGGCTAGGATGGTTAGGGAGTTGGGAGATGTTGGGAAAAAATATATAGGTACAGTTAGATAGGAGGAAAAATTTTAAAAGATCTATTGCACAGCATGGTGACTTATAGTTAATGATGATATGTTCTTGAAAAAAAGCCAAGAGAGTGGATTTTAAGTGTTCTTACTACAAAAAAGATTGTTATAGGTAATGCATTTGTTAATTAGCTAGATTTAGTCATTTCACAATGTATATGTACTTTAAGCATCATATTGTACATAACAAATACATACAATTTTATGTGTCAATTTTAAAAAATATTTAATTTTAAAAATTAAATTATAAGATGAATTATCTTTATTTACAATCTCAGTATAGTAAATAGATATAGTTTTGTGCTTTTGATCTTCCTCTGGATGGCATTGTTTGGAACAGACTCCTTGAGAAAGAAGAATGTTAAACTATAGCAATAATAAGTAAAACAAGCCTTTCCACTACTTTGTATACATAGGATTAATAATCTATAAAGGCAGTATATCATGGTTTTGAGGAGGGAGAAAGGCCTGGATTCAATTTAGAACTTCATGCTGACTAGCTGTGTGAGTTGTTTGACCTCTCATTTTCTTTTTTTCTCATAAGTATTCTGGAGATAGAAATCTTACCTATTTCACAGGGTTGATGTGAACATTAAATAACACTCAATAAGTGGTAGGTATTTTTATTGTTAATTATCCAGATATATGGCATAAGTAGATACTGGTTCTTAGAATATACCGCTAAAGGTGGCTATAAGCAAGGTTATAGCATCAAGGACAATGTGGGTTGGAAACAAAAACATCACAGATTTTCCTTAAATCGTCTTAGATTTATCCTTTTCTACTCACACAGTTAGCTGAATATCTACCACATCATACCTGAATCAGATTATTTCCAGCTATAATAATTATTTCTGAATTGTATTCACTTGCTTTATTATCCTAAAATATATACTTTGTTGTGTCATTCTCCCTACTGAAAATTCAAATATCATTTCCCTTTGGCTTTCTGTTGAAGAGCATATTTCTTGGGATGTGACTTCATTCTCCAATTATAATTCTGCTTCTCATGATCTTCAGCATGCATATCCTACTTCATGTGGCTCATAGCTTTAATATGCCAACTTCATCCTTCTCTAAACCCTACGACATATATTTAATACCATATATTGTTTCCTTATTGAATTTTTTTCCTTTCCCCTTCATATATCCATATACTAACGATCTTCTAATAATTTTTTGTGTTATTCTCTGATGAACTAAATGCTAAAATAACAGTGAATGTGTGCAGGACTTGTGAATATGATGGATTAGTAACTTTCTTGATTAGATTATATTGTATGCAAAGGTAATGGGACACTCGTTCCTGTTATAAGGTTATATTACTTAATACTCTTTGAAATACTGGCTATGAGAAGACTGAAGTAAAATAAGTGTTTTACCTACTGTCTTTGAAGAAGGAAACTGGCATGTTATAGAGAGGGCTATGTAGCAGGAAACTGAGGATGGCCTCTAGGATCTGAGTATGCAGACCCTGGCTGACAGCCAAAAAGAAAGTGGAATTTCAGTACTACAAACACAAGTAACTAAATTCTACTAACAATCAGTGAGATCAGAAGAAGACCCTGAACCTCAGATGATATGAGTCCCAGCTAATATCTTGATTTCAGGTTTATGAAACTCTTAGTAGAAGACTCAGTTAAAATATGCCAAACTCCTGACCCACAGAGCTGTGAGATAACAAATTGTTTTGGTTTAAACCAAAAGTTATTGGTAATTTAGAATTTGATCACTGATTCAATCTCATGGTTTGTTATTGGTATGGTCAAATTTTCTGTATCTTCATGTTCAATCTTGAAAAGTTGTAGACAACAAAGCAAAGTTCAGGACCAGATGGCTTCCCTGGTGAATTCCATCAAACATTTTAAGAAGAATTAACACAAATCCTTCTTTTTTTTGAGTTGGAGTCTCACTCTGTCACCCAGACTGGAGTGCAGTGGCCGCTCCCAGCCATCGCAGCCTCGACCTGCTGGGCTCCGGCGATCCTTCACCTCAGCCTTCCAAGCAGCTGGAACTACAGGCTCACGCTATCAGGCCCGGCTAAATTTTGATTTATTGTAGAGATGAGGTCTCGCCAAGTTGCCCAGGCGGGTCTCGAACCCGCGGGCTCAGGCAATCCACTCATCTCAACCTCCCAAAGGCACGGGATTACAGGCTGAGCCACCAAGCCTGGCTCACAAATCCTTCTTAAACTCTTCCAAAATACAGAAGAAGAAGGGCACTTCAAAACTCATTTTAAGAAGCCAGTATTACCCTTATGCCAAAGCCAGACAAAGATTACAGGAAAAAAAACTACAGGTCAATATCTCTGAGGAACACAGATGCAAAAATCCTCAACAAAATGCTAGCAACTCAAATTCTGCAACATATTAAAAGGATCATAAAACATATTTAGGTGAGATTTATCCCTGTGGTGCAGGATGGCTTAACATATACAAATTGGTTAATTTGATAAACTGTATTAACAGATTGAAGAATGAAAGTCATATTATTATCTCAATAGATGCAAAAAAAAGCACTTAACAAAATCCAACATCCTTTCATAATTAAAAACTCTCTACAAATTAGGAATGGAAGGTATTTACTGCAATATAATAAAGGTCATATTTGGAAAGTTCACAGCTAACATCATATTCTATGGTGAAAACCTGAAAGCGTTTCCTCTAAAAACAGGAACAAGGCAGAGATCTCATTCTTGCTGCTTCTATTCAATATAGTACTGAAAATTCTAGCCAGAGCAATTAGGCAAGAAAAAGAAATGAAAGATATTTAAATAGAAAACAAAGAAGCAATGTTATGTTGCTAATGACATATCTTTTATGTAGAAAACCCTAAGAACTCCAAAAATGCTGTTAGAACTAGTAAACAAGCCGGGCTAGGGTGGCTCAGCCTGTAATCCTGCGCCTTTGGGAGGCTGAAGTGAGTGGATTGCCTGAGCCTGTGGATTTGAGACCCACCTGGGCAGGCGAGACCCCATTTCTACAATAAATCAAAAAACTTAGCCGGGCGTAGTAGCGTGTGCCTGTAGTTCCATCTACTTGGAAGGCTGAGGCAGAAGGATTGCCGGAGCCCAGCAGGTGGAGGTTGCAGTGGCTGGGAGCAGCCACTGCACTCCAGTCTGGGTGACAGTGAGACTCCAACTCAAAACAAAAAAAAAAAAGAAGAACTAGTAAACAAGTATAGTAAAGTTACAAAATATACAACCAGTATAAACAATCAGTTATGTTCTATGCATTAATAACAAACTATTCAAAAATGAAATTAGGAAAACAATTCCATTTGCAATGACATAAAAAAGAATCAAACACTTGATAATAAACTTAGCCAAGAAGATAAAAGACTTGAAAGCTATAAATCATGGGGAAAAAAATTTAAAAAGACACAAATAAATGGAAAGATATCCCATGTTCATGGATTGGAAGATTTAATATTGTTCAAATGTCCATACTGCTCAAAGTGATCTACAGAACACTTGAAATTTCTATCAAAATCTCAATGGCATTTTTTTTCAGAACTTTTAAAGAAAATTCTAAGATTCATAATGAAAAAAAGAAGACACTGAATAGCCAAAGAAGTCTTGAGAAAAAAAGAAGAAAACTGGCATCATACTTCCTAATTCCAAAATATATTAAAAACTATAGAAATTAAAGCAGTATGTTACTCACATAAAAACTGACATATAGGCCAATGGAAAAAAATAGAGAAGCCTGACATAAAGCTATGTATATTCAGTCATCTTCAACAAAGATGCCAAGAATGCACAATGGAGAAAAAAATCGTCTCTTTGACAAATGTTGGAAAAACTAGGTATCAACATGAAAAAATGATAAAATTAGACTCTTACTTTTACCACAAACAAAAATAAACACAAAATGGATTAAATATTTAAATGTAAGACATTGTTACTATAAAACACCTAAAAGAAAACAGGGGGAAAGATTTATTACATTGAATTTGGCAATGATTTCTTGATATGACAAAGTATAAGCAACCAAAGCAAAAATTGATCATGGGATTAAATCAAACTAAAAACGTCTACCCAACAAATTAGACAATTGATAGAGTCAAAAAGCAACCTACAAAATGGGGAAAGGTTTCTGCCAAACTATATATCTGATAAGAGGTTAATATTCAAAGTGTCTAAGAAACACCCACAACTCAAAAAACAAATAATTTGATTTAAAAATTGGCAATACTCTGATGATTAGTGAGGCTGAGCATTTTTTCTTGCATCTGTTGGCTGTTCATATATCTTCTTTTGAGAATTGTCTATTCATGTCTTTTGCCCACTTTTTAATAGGACTGTTTTTTTTTTCTTCCAGCTTATTTGAGTTCCTTGAGATCCTAGATGTTAGGCCTTTGTCAGATATACAGTTAGAAAATATTTTTTCTCATTCTGTGGGCTGTCTCCCTGTTCCCTTGATGGTTTCTTTTGCTTTGCAAAAACTTTTCAGTTTGATGAGGTCCCACTTTCTACCTTATCTTTTATGGCATACACTTTTGGTGTTATGATCAAGAATTTGGTTGGCTGTTCCAATGTGCACAAGGATGTCACCTGTGTTTTATCACCTAACTCCAGTAAGAATGACCACCACTAATAAATAAAAAAAAGCAACAGATGCTGGCTAGGGTGTGGAGAAAAGGGAATGCTTCTATGCTGTTGGTGGGAGTTTAAACTAGTACAACCTCTATGGAAAACAGTGTGGTGATTTTTTTTTTTAGAAAGTAGAATTCATTGAGAAGACAGAAAAGCTCCCACAGTAGGAGGGAACCTGAAGAGGTTGCCCCAGTGTGGCAATTTTTAAAATAAGTAGAAATCAACTTTCCATATTCCCTTCTGGGAATATACCTGGAGGAACTCAAATCATTCTACAAAAATGACACCTGCACACACATGTTTATTGCAGCACTATTCACAATAGCTAAAACAAGGAATCAATTGTGCTGCCCATCAAAAGTGGACTGAAATTTTAAAATGTGGTACATAGTGACAGAATATTATGCAGCCATAAAGAAGGATAACATTATGGACTTTGCAGCAACTTGGATGGATTTGGAGACTATAATACTCAGTGATTTATCACAGAAACAAAGAAATGAATACCACATATTCTCACTCATAAGTGGGTTCTGAAATTTATCACCATACTCTAAAAGAGGGATTGGCAGTAGTGAGACACTGCCAGGTGAGTAGGGGGTGGAGCACATAACATCACTAAGTGTACCTGATCCTAAACCCAGGGAAGTGAGGACAAGTGGGAGGCCCAAACTTCACCTGTACATAGACCACTTATTAACCTAATCTTGACTTATACCCCACATCTTTAAAATAAAATAAAGAGGAAAAAATTGGCAATAAACTTGAATGGATAGTTCTCCATAGAAGACAAGCAAATGGCCAACAAATACATGACAAAATGTTCAACGTTATTAATCACCAGGAAAATACAAATTAAAACCACAACAAGATAGCACCTCACATCTGTTTGGGTGGCTATTACACACACACACACACACACACACACACACACACACACACACACACCCACCACCAAATATAACAAGTGTTGGATAGAACATTGAGAAATTGGAACACTTTAAAACTGTTGGCGGGACTGTAAAATTAGGTGCAGCTGCTATGGAAAACAAGATAGAGGTTCCTCAATTAAAAACAGAACTACCATATGATCCAAGAATCCCACTTCTGGGTATTTATTTTGAAAATTTGAATTCAGGACCTCAAAAGGTATAAAAAGATATCTACACCACCAGCATTCATAATAGCCAAGACATGAAAACAACCTAAATGCCTATTAACAAATGAATGTATAAAGAAAATGTAGTATGCACATACAATGGAATATGATTCAGTCTTTAGAAAGAAGGAATCCTGCCATATGTGACAACATGGATAAACCTGGAGTACATTATTATGCTGCGTGAAATAAGCCAGTTACAGGAAGATGAGCACTCCACTCATACAGAGCATCTAAAATACTTAAAGTCATAGAAACAGAGAGTAGAACGGTGGTTGATAGAGGCTGGGCGGAGGGGTTAATGAGGAGTTACTATTCAGTGGGTGTTCCCTTCAGTTACATAAGATGAGTAAGTTCTAGAGATCTGCTGCACAGCTGGTGCCGATAGTTTACAATATTGTACAGTACACTTAACATTTTGTCAAGAGGATAGATTAAATGTTCTTACCACAAACAAACAAAAACACTAATCTAGTGGGTTATGGAAGGCTGTTGAGACCATGGTTACGAGATTTGAAGTTTAGTTCCTGGAAGCACAAATGACTAGCTCATTTACTCTTTAATATATATTTTCCAATGTGTTACTTGGAGGTAGTTCCTATCAAGAAACCATTTGGAGAAGCAGATCAACCAAGAGAATTATGAAATAAAAAATTTATTCTAGGAATCAGACTCCATACAATAGTAAAAGCCACTGGAAAATTTCAGGTTCAGAGGGAGGACTGGAAAATCAGAGAATTAAATCACTAACCAGTTCTCCAGAAAGCACTAGTAGGAGTGAATTTCTTTCTTAGTGGTAAGAGCCAGAGGGAACAACTTGTTCACCTTAGACCAGTAAATATTTTCCTGATATGGTAGGTTTATTTTTTTTTTAAAAGCAAAATTACTGAAGTACAGTTAAATACAATAAAACGCTATCCAAATTTTACCTGTACGGTGACCACTTGTATACCTAATTCTGAATTGTATCCCACATCTTTAAAATAAAAAATTTTTTAAAACCCCAAAACACTATCATTTTAGTCTATAGTTTGGTGAGTTATAGCAAATGTATATACTTGAGTAACTACCAGTAGAATCAAGAAACAAATTTGCATCACTCTAAAGAGTTCTCTTGTGTTCTTTGCAGTTAATGATTCCCCACTCTTGGGCCAGACAACTGCAGTCTCCTCTCATTACCTATTAATTAGTTTTCCCTGTTTCAGAACTTCACATATATAGACTCATACACTATGCACTTTTTGGAACTAGCTTCTTTCATCCATTTAAATGTTTTTCAGATTCTTCCAAGTTGCTTGCATCTGTAGTTTGTCTTTTTTTAATTGTTGAATATGATTCTATTGTGGGTACCACATCTGTAATGCAATTAGTTTATTAATTCAGCACTTGAAATGATTTTAGCAAGATAACTTTTTAAAATTCCTTGAGACTGCTATATAAACAATAATTCAAATAAAGACAGTTTTACTACTTCCTTTTCAATATTTGACTTTAATTCTTTTTTATTGCCTTATTGCACTGACTAGAACCCCCAATATAGTTCTGAATACTCTGACTACAATTCTGAATAATGATGAGAATGTACATTCATATCTTGTTTCTGAGTTGGGGAACAGTATTTTTTTTAATCACTGTTAAGATCTCAGCCATAGGTTTTTAAAAAAATAGATGTTTTTTATCAGGTGGAAAAAATTTACTTCTATCCCTAACTTGCTTGTTGAGATAACAATTTGAGTTGTTATCATGAACGAGTATTGAATTCTTTCTTTTTTCAAATGTCCTTTTGTATTTTAGTCACCATCTTATTGAGTCACATATTGTCATTTTCCAGAACCTATCTCTCTTATGTTCAGGATTAAAAGTTATTTGAACAGAGATGTGTTAAGAATCACCACCCCTGCATCATTTAAATCCTTGGTGATGCCATTAATCTCTATAGTCTTTCCAGGAATGTCGAATTGCTTTTGGTTTAATATTTTGGTAGGTGGAGGCGGTTCTAGGGTTTTCTGATTGGGCTTTCTTACCATAATAGTTCTCATTCCATAGGTCAGAAAATCAACACAAGGATTCTGTCAGTTGTTGAGCAGGTATATTCTAACTACCCACTCTGGAATTTTGAAAATAAATGTAGGATAGCTTTGGAGTCCCATTGGCCTATGGGGAGACAGCCCTGAGCCAAGATTACATCATCACTTGACCTACATTAGCCCCTACTCTGACTGATAAGCCACAGTGATTTTGGGTCTCAGTAATCAGAATCAGTTCAGAACCAATGTCCCATAGTTTTTCCCCAAATCTGGTTATTTCCAATTCCTCAGTGCAGTCAGGATGATAAATGGCTGTAGTCCTTTTGGGGAAGAATTATAATATAAATTGTTGGTAGTATATCAAGCTGAATGCCAGCTTCCATTAGAGGCATGCAACATCTCTAGGCTGTTTGTATCTCTGACGTCTTCATACCTGTACTGATCTGTTATATACTCCACCCAAACCAAGTTTCTTTTTCAAGGTGGGAGATAATTATGTGAGTCTGAACTCTTCAACTTACATCATCATTTATTTTTCTCATATGAAATGGACTTTTCCTATGTCCTATCCATGTATAGGTGGTATAGGGGAGGAAAAACTTTTTCTCATAGGTGTAGTGACTGGGTCCTGCAAATTACACTGACAAAAGACAAATGAATAGAGGAAAGTGTTGATTATATATATACACACAGAGGGTGGCAAAAAAGTGTATGCTTTTTAAGAAAGGGGAAAAAACTATATTAAAATTGAATACTCAATATATACTGATAGCAAAAGATGAATATAAGTCATATTTGACTTTTGCAATTACAAGAAGTGCTCAGAGTGATTACCATCATCCAGACACTTCTGATTACGGCAAACTAAAAGTAATACATAGATAACATCTCTTAAAATATGTATACATCTTTTGGCAGGCCTGGTATATGGAGACCTTCAAAGAAAAGAAGGAAGTGAAGGCTGAAAGAAGTGGTTACACCCAAAGGTTTCATTTTGACAAAGAGTAATAAATTGAGGAGAAGAAACTAGACAAAGGAAGGGGAGAGATTTGTGTTTCTAGGGGCGATATACTGTTGGAAAGTAAATATGTGTGGAGAAAGAATGGGAGATAAGGGTTACTTAGTAAGGTTTGCTATGCATACTCAAGCTGGTGCCTTCTCAATAGATAAGAGTCCTCTTCTTCCTGGTATGGGAGAAGAAGACGACTTTACAAATGAAAATCTGTGTTACCTTTACAATGGGAAAATTGTCCCTTGCCTTAAAACTGAAAGCGCTTTGAGCTTTTACTACATCTGGTTTTCTCAATTAACTTCAGCTCAGACTAACACTTATGCCAAAGTGGCATATTTTAGGGTGGCATCCTCTAATCCCCTGCTGTGACATCTATCCTCCTCTCCCTAATCCATTAAGGTATATGTAAAACAATGCAGTTAAACTTATTTACTAAGGAAAGACTTAAAAAATTATCCCTATTACAACTTTATTAAAGCATTTATTGTGCTTTACTTTGATTTTGATTAAGGCTACATACTTTGTAAGTTTTAACTAAACTACATACTCCTTAAAAGCAAGGACCTGTTATTTCACCCTCGCGTCCTTATTCCTATTATAATTTTGGCACACAATAGACACTAATTAAATTTTGTTGAATGCAGAGCGTGAATGCTTGAGTGCAAATGTAACCAGTGTTATTATCAGTAAAAAGCCTGAGTTCTAACTGTAAAATTGTGCCAATTCTCCTAGGTTGGTTGTGACTATGGGTCACTGAGTTTTAAAGGTTTTTCTAGGGAAGTAACCAAATTAGGAATCCTTCAGTACAGACTAGGAAAGAAAGTCTTGATACACTGAATCCAATTATGTGAAGAAAGAGTTACTAGAGCTATTAAAACAGAGCTAGCCTGACACCTCCAGCTTTTGGAGAACAGAACTCCGAGTCAACACTAATAGTTTTAATGATTCCATGTTTGAAGTCTGAAGTTCTGTGAATGATTCACCCTAAGCATATTTAAATTTATTAACCCCTTTGCTCCTGGCAATTTATTTTGGGAAACATCTTCCTTATGATTCAGTTGGGTAGTCTGGAAAGCAAGTATACAGTCAGGGCAGAGTTGGAGAATCAAAGAGAAATGTAAGAAAGAACTGATTTCCTCTTCTGTGCCGGCTTCCCGCTCATCTTACATACCTACTTCTGTGGGTGGATCAGTTCTGCTGAAGATCTCCAAAGTTGCTCTTTGCAGGAAAGATAAAAGAAAGTGGGAAAAATATAGTAGGAAGTATGGTAGGGCCAGGCCCAGTTTACCATAGTATAGTTTCAAAATATCTACCAGTTGGAAATAGAACATGTCCTTTCTTCATTTTAATGTAATACAAGACAGAGAAATGCATTCACAGGAAAGAGATTGAAAGGGTGAAAAGTCAACATGAAATGACTTAATGAAATAATCTTCACTAAAGTGCGGCCATTTTGACACTGCTTAGTTCTGTCATGTTTTCTTAGCAAAATTACCTAGCTTGCCCTCTAATCACTAGCCAAGGACAGAACCGGTTTCTCAGAGGTAGCTATTGATACTTGTTTTACAACCTCTCCCCAGCTTTTTGTACTAATTAGATTTTCTATTCCAAGTATTTCCATAAGAAACAAGTCAGCCTAATCAGTTTCCTGTGACCTTCATGACACAGACCCCCCATTTCCATGGCAGCAGTCATGTGACTGACCCACCCATCACCTGACATCAATACCTGCGCTCACCTGTCCCCTTTGTGAGTATGTGAAACAGACCACCATGTAGTCACCTTAACAACTTGCCCCCATCAAAGTGAAGGTTTAAAAACAGGCGGCCTCAAGCAGCCATTTGCCCTTGCTTTGCTAAGCTCTGGTCTGGACACATGGCTCTTTGAGCTATGGCTGCCACAATGTTTACCTAGCTTTGGCCCCCTCTCCTACCTGGGTGAGGTGAATATCCTTTCTCTCCAATTTGCTTTCTAAATAAACTAGATTTTCCAATCTAACTTCTGTGCAATTCTTTGCATCTTTTGCATAGCACCAGATTTCAGACCCCTGTCTAGTTTGACATAACATTTTGAATGTCCCTCTGAGATTTTGACCTAACAGAGATTTAAGTAACTCTCTCTTTACTCTATTTAACTTTTTTCTTTGTTATACCTTATCTCCAATTTTTTACCCTTCCTCTGCTTCAGGGTGTTCAGTTCTTTAGCTTTCTTGACAGCAGGAAACAGTATGTCTTATTCATCAATGATCCTCATCACCTTGTTAGTATAAATCAAATTTTAATATATTTATTCCATTTAAAACTTTAAATGAGGCACATATACATGCTTTTTAAATTTTTTTTTAAAAAGGCAAGCAGTACTGAAGTATGAAAAATGCAAAATATTTTATCCATACTTCCTTAACTGTCTCTTCTTTTCCATGTCCCTAAAAAGCCACCCTAAACCATTCCTGTTTTTAATTGTTCTGGTCATTGTCTTCATATGTACTGATTTATCAGTTTTATACACTTACCTTTGACTCTGCCTTAAAATATAAGGAACATATTTCACTTAGACTATCTCTCAACTCTTCCTTTCGGGTCCCAATTTTTATACTTATGTTACTATTTTTGGACAATAAATGTTGATTGAATGGGTAAGCACACATTCCATTTTCCTCCCTCATTTCTTTACCCAAACAATAGTACCCTGGTTTCCAAACCACTGGAAACCAGCCTTCCCTCTGCCAAACAATGAGAGCTTCCCATGAGAGTCATTTGGATTTTTGCTAGTAAATCCCCCAACACGCTCAGTGATCTCCTCATTAATTAAAACGTTATCCTCCCCAGAAACATCTGAGTTTTAACAGGTCTCAAAGCCATTAGCTGAAGGAAGAAGTCCTGATGCTGGAACTTTAAAACGTTGAGGCTTGCTTTTTAAATCCTCCAGGATGTAGTGTAGCTTTTTAGCGAGCCGCCGATTTGGGCTGGGCAAGACAAGAAAGTGGAACTCATGCTTAGTGACTATGGATTCTCAGCTGTTTTTATTATGTCTGTCTTCTGAGGCTTTCTCTTTGGCTGTTGTCAGATGTATCAAAACAAAACATCTCCAGGAAAAAATATCAAAGGACCTAAAATTAATGTGTTATTTCAGTTTTCTTCTAAGCCAGCAAAAGAACGTCCCTTTCTGACTAACGTCTGATAATACAAACCTCCCAGGCCAGCCCCTTCAACGTGCTGATTTAGGGCTCATGCCCGTTTTCCTCTCCTCTTTTCATCTTTGTCTCTCTGATGCAATCAGCATGCTGGCCTTAGTCTCACCTCAGTTTTGTTTTATTTTGTAAGGGGGGGGAAAAAAAACTTATTGGTTTTCCAAGTGAATATAAGATTAAACTCTTCTCTCTCTTTACAGCCGATTTTCTGAATGTTAGAGTTTGAGAGTTTTGATTTAAATCTTGCCTTAGAGTAGGTCACAGAAAAGTAAATTCTCCTCAGTCACCTACTTGGGTAATACCGTTTGCTTCTCAGCTGTGATATCCTAGGAAAAGCATCCAACTCAGCATTGAAAAACCTTGATGTGCTCTTTACTTGCTCAGAAAGTGTGGGCAAGTCATCACACTTTCTGAGTCACGTTATATCAACTGAAAAATGAAGATAATAACATAGTACTTAGCTCACAGGGCTGTTGTGTTGCTTAACTCATCTCAAACTTAACGTGTCTAAAGCCAAATCTTTTATCTTGTTTCCCAAACTTTTAGTCTCGTTTCCCAATCTTATACCACTTCCAGTCTTTCCTATCTCAGTTGATGGCAATCTCAATCTTCTAGTTCCTCATGTCACGCTATCACTTACACCAGATCCAATGCATCAACAAATCCTTTTGTCTCTGACTTAAAAATATATTCTCAATCTTATACGTTACACCACTTCCACCAGAGACACTACTATTCAAATTACTATCATCTCTCACCAGATTACTGCAGTGGCTACCTAACTGTTCTTCCCAATTTTACCTGTTGCTTTCTAGGGTCTATTCTCAACACTTCAGCCAGAGCAATCCCAGTCATGTCACTCCTCCCCTTCATGTAGACCCGACCGTGGTTCCTTGGTAGAGCTGATAATATCCAGACCGGTACACACTGGAACTGGGGTATGAGTACTGAAACGCTTCTGTCCCTGTTGGTAGATATTACCTTCTTTTTCCCTGAAATTTCCCTGAAGTGTATCAGGGCATATCTGCACTATGCACAAACTCAAAGTGTAATGCTTGGCACCCCAATTTTTTATTTTTGAGTTGAAGTCTCACTCTGTCGCTCACACTGGAGTGCAGTGGCCGCTCCTGGCCACTGCAGCCTCGCCTGCTGGGCTCCAGCGATCCTCCTGCCTCAGCCTTCTGAGTAACTGGAACTACAGGCGTGTGCTACCATGCCCGGCTAATTTTTTGACTTATTGTAGAGATGAGGTCTTGCCAAGTTGCCCAGGTAGGTCTCGAACCCGCGGGCTCAGGCAATCCACTCACCTCAGCCTCCCAAAGGCGCGGGATTACAGGCTGAGCCACCGAGCCATATTTAGGATACTGTTTCTGTGCAGAGACCAGATATCCAGGCCAGATAGTCTGTGCTTTACTTGCTGTTAAATGTTTTGAATAATGCCTGTGTTTGTCATTGTATTCAAAATAAAAGCCAACTCCCCATATTGTTGGGATTCTTTTCTGGATCTTTGATGGCATGTCCAACTACTGCCAGACTTGTTCATTCCCCATAATTCATGCATGCCTCTTGTCATTTCCTCAGTCAAGCTAAGTATTCTCCTGCCTCAGGGCTTTTGAATGTGCTGCCAGTAATGCCCTTGGATCATATACCCATCTCACTAGCTCTTTAACTTTCTGCAGCTATCTGCTCAAGGGCCACCTTCTTGGCAAGACACTTTCTGACTGCCCTATTTAAAAAAGAAATTTTCTCCAATTCCCCACTGGTACTCCCTAATCATCATCTTTAATCATTTTTTCTCCACTGCATTATCTCCATCCGGCATGCCATATATTTCACCTGTGTATTCATCTAGTGTCTGTCTCCCTTCTCTCTTACAACTAGAATGCACATTCCCTGAGAACAAGAATTTGTTCAGTTCTTGTTTTACCCATAATGCCTAAAACAGTGCCTGACCCATAGAAAACCCTCAATAAATATTAGTTGGATGAATGAACTACTCAGTACCCACTTTCCCCATCTGAATAATAAGAAAAATAGTACATTCCTGATAAATTGTGAAGATTAAGTAAATAATGTGAAAGCACCTTGTAAGCTAGAAAGCCTTGAATAAGGTTAGTTGTCATCAATCTCCCCTTGTTGATAAATATTTGTGGACCACAGTCACCATTCTCCAACACTACTGCCCACATGGTCTCCATGTTTGAAGGGAATCTCTAAATATTCTGCCCTGGAGTCCTGAATTTCACAGACTCATGATACTGCTTGTGTCCTAAATCCTGTGTAGAACAGAGAGGCTCCTCAAGGTACTAGAGCAAGGAATGTGGGTCAGCAGTCATGACAAGCATGCGACATGCTCTTACTAGCCCTTTAGCATGTCTCCTTTGGGTACATACACGGGTAGGACTGGCATCAGTTGTCATTTGTGCTCTGGTACTTGCATCAATAAGCCCCATAAAAGGAAAGATACTGCAAAAGAGGAAGAAGTAGACACCTGCTTTTTGCTCCATGTCTGGGAGGCAAAGTCCAACAGTAATAATAGGTTGAGCATATGGCAATGTCTACATAACTCCACGGGAATGTTTTTAAAACTTAACGACTTGCTTTAGGAGAACTCTTGGAGACATGACTAAGGGTCGTGGGGAAGGCAAGAAAAATAAGTGCTGTGAGCTTTAGGGAGAAAAAAATCCAAGCCTACCAAGTTCATATATAATATTTTCCACTGAACAGAATTATTAATTCTCATTTCTTAACAAACAAATACAGTGAAATTCACCATGTGTTTGGAGTATAGATTGTAGCTCTTGTCCTTTAAGACTTGTGGAGACATGTGGTCCATCTCACTGATGGCACCCTCCTCCTCTGGTATCTCACACCCTATCCAACACAACTTTGCATGTTTGTTCATATGAGGTAGGTATCCTTTGGCCAGTTATAAGATAAATGTTTGATTCTACAAGGATAGGAGTCTTTAGGTTTGCACAATGATACACATAACTTTAAGTTAATGGAAAATAATTTTGGAAGGCAAATCTCAGTTTCCATGTCATAAAAAAATATTTCTCTCTAGTATTTCGTTCTGACAGCTCAGACAAACATAATATGAGAATACTACCTGTGGCTTGTTTTTTTTTCTTTTGGTTTCTAATTCTGAATTTATAATCTTCTCTAACTTTGTGTGACCACACATATTTAAAATTCCTGTATCAATTTGACTCACTGCCACATTTCCTTCTGTGGAAGAAAGGAAACTATAGACCTCAAATGGCTTTTACATTGTCGGCATGATAAGTTCTCTGTACATATGGAATATCAGATGCCTCATTTCAAGGCTGCTGTTGACATTGCTGTTGTTAATGATTCTTCCATTTGGGAATATTTCCGTTCTGTACCAAAAACCTATCTAAGAGGTGAGAGAAAGTGTTGCATACGGGCACTACACAGACGCCAGTAAGTTTCCCAGTTGGTCGTGATCAACACATCATTCCACAAGGGATGATTGTGGGGGTAGGGGAGCCAGTGAGGGGTGGGGGTGGGCATGGGGGTGGGGAATAAAAACAAATTTTGGCAGACCCAAGCTTAGAAGAAAAACAATACTTTCACCGAATTTAGCCTCTGCTCTCTGTCATAGAAAATTATAATAAGTACACCAGAATTGCATTCAATTTTGGTCAAGTATTATTCTTGGACTATGCATTAGTCAGAATTGGCCTCATTAGAAGGGCACTTTTTGAACAGCAGTGCAGTGGTTCACGAAGCATGCAGGCTCCTGAGAGGGTGTGATGCGAGGTTTAACAAGCTTATTTCACGTCTGATATCATTTACATCTCACACCAGGACTCAAACCAGGACTCATATTGAAACTGGAAATGACAAGAGGTGGAGCATAAACACATTCATGTATAAACATGCAATAATATTATCAGAATTGCCACAACTCATGAATTACAAACGTAGACCCACCTGTTGACACAGTGTGTCAGGCAATGGGCTTTTTTGCCCCTCTGATAAGTCAACATTTACATTAAATCTACAAATGCATTTAAACTTCACATGCCAGTCTACACTGAAGCACATGTTTTTATTTTGCTTTCCTATTTATAATCTTTATTTTGAAAACAACAATTATGGTTTGGATTTACCATAAGACTGAATTTTACACATGGAAATGCTCATAATTTTTTCTTTCTGGAGGCTCTTAATTCATTTTTAGCTCTATATTTTCTGATCTGTTGTCATCCCACGAGTATAAAGTACTGGAGCATTCATTACCAAACACATTTATTACATGAGGGAAATGAAGGTAGAAGAAAAGTAACTTGTCTAAGCCGACAGTAAAGTTTTAGGGGCATTTCACTGAATTAAAACTCGTCTAAGGGGCAGATTCAGAGAGGTGTAGAGGAAAACCTTACCTTCATTTTACCCAGAGCAGAAAGACTGAGTAAATTAAACCTTAGAAGTAGCATATATCTTGATACTTAATATCAATTCAGAAATTTGATAACACAGAGCAGAGAAACCAAAAGCTCAGAAGTTATCAAATATATTTATGTAGAAATGGTACTCTGGGGGGGTCACTTCTGAAGCCCTCATATAAGAGCAAATGTATTTCCAGCTGATTTGCGGGGCTTGCCTGTAAAAGTTTGTTCCTCTTTACTTCCACGATACCGACAAAACCCATTTATGCTAGGTTCTGCCAACACTGTTTATGTCTTTAAGACTGGTGTTGATTCCAACCCTAGCACTGAGGTACTTTTTTGATGACTACTTACAGGAAAAAGACTGACCTAGTTGAACCTACTCAAGCTTTTATCCAGATTTGAGGAGTGTATGTAAATTTGTTTAAAGCTTGTCAGGTCCATCTGAGGTTGCAGAGTGAATATCAGTGAGGCTTGGGTACATTAATAGTGCTGTTTTCCAAATTAGTCTTTCTCAGAGGATTCTAGTCTTCTGGCTTCTGGCTTAAGCCAGGAAGTGTACAGGTGTGTGTAACTCAGTACTAAAATTAAAATCTGTGAACTTTTTTAGACCTCATATGATCAGGTTCGGTTGTACTTTGGCAAATTGCTTTTCGGCTAGTTCTTATTTCTTTTGAACCAGGTCATCCAGTCCCCTATTTTTCCATCAGAGAATCTCAGCTGACTTTGATTTTTAATTCTCAGACACCCCACTTGCTGAACCACCCACCCTGCCTTAATCCCCTGCTATTTAATTCCATATAAGGTCTTGAAATGTACTCACCTTACTCAGTGAAAATCCCTCTGGGATGGGGAGAGTGTCAGCCCGTTAGAAACATGATCTTAAGTCACTATGCTCGAGGTTGGTCACATCCAGGTTAGAAGATATCAGGTACAACCTTAGCAAAGAAATTTATCTCACAGCACTTATCAGACTATCTTCTCACAAGACTTTTTCTTCTTTCGTTTTTTTAGCTCATTTCTTGGTTTTTTTTCTGGAAAAAATGCTGCAGTTATGTTGCTCATGCAGCCAAAAATCTGCACTTAATTGGGCACATAAAAAAATAGCAGACAGGAAGTCTATTTCCTCACAGAGAGATATTGTGGTTTATGGACTCTGCTTTCGCACAGCAAAGCCAGTGCATTATTTTATTTTTTAATACACTCCTGGTAAGATATCCCTGGCAACCAAAAAGCTGTGTAAGTGCCCACCGGAATCAATATCAGCCCAGGTAGAGGTATTTGATTACAAAACATTAGTTTAATCTAGGTTTGGTTTTGAATCAACCTTAAGTTCTTGCATTTTTCAGTATTCTAGAGAAATAGAGTTTACTATCTGTGTACGCAGGAATATATATGTTTATATTCTCAAGAGAGACTGGCTGTGTCCGGCAAATCTGGCTGCATGGACTTTCCGCGGGTTCTGGGCAAACATTCAAGTGTCCATTGTGATTTCCCCTGCACACACCCGCATTCCTCTCCTCTTGGGAACCAGAGTTTCCTGAGGGCTATCAAGTTACAAAGGGGAAGGAAGCACTTTTCTACAGATAGAGGATGCTTACTTTTCCCGTTGTCTTTCCATCTCCTTAGCTCTATCCTTCACATTCTTCCTCTTTGTATTTATACCTCTCGTATTTGAATAATAAGAATTAAATTCTCAAGAATCTAAGTTCAGATTTTTAGAGGCCCGCTTCCTCTTTGTAGATGAGGAAAAGTAACTCAATTATTTCTTTTTCCACAAAGACATGGAACTCCAGTAGCAGGGATAGGACTAAAACCTGGTTCTTCCTTTCTACCACACCGCCTTCCTGTAAGAGTGGGAAAACAAAAATGAAACCACCCTTCTCTTGTCACTTGGTTTGAACTGTAAGACTGGATACATGTTGTTCTAGGCCCTTTCTATGAGCTTGTCTTGGGCATAATTTTGAAAAATTGGCTGGGTACGGTGGCTTGAGCCTGCAATCCCAGCACTTTGGGAGGCCGAGGTGAGAGAATTGCCTGAGCCCAGGGGTTCAAGATCAGCCTGGGTAACTTGGTGAGACCTCATCTCTACAATAAATCAAAAAATTAGCTGGGCACGGTGGCATATGCTTGTAGTTCCAGGCTCCTTGGAAGGCTGAAGTGGAGGGATCACCTGAGTCCAGCAGGTTGAGGCTGCAGTGGCCATGAGCATGCCACTCACTGCACTCCAGCCCGAACGGTGGAGACTGTGACTCAAAAAATAAATAAATAAATAAAATTGGAAAAATTATGTAAGCCCCACATTTTTCCTAGGGCATGTGAGAAAATGTCATTTGTTTTTAGCAACCTATTGTCATAAAGTTCGTGCAGGCCTAATCCCACTTAAAAGTTAAATGAGAGCTTTTGTGTAATTGCTTTGCCTTCTAATTCAAACTAAGCCACAGGTAATCAAGTCTTTGACTAATACCCCAGGCTTTATAGAGACTAAAACCTATCCGGTTTGTACAGGTACCACTAGCCTCAAAATGGAATTCTCTAATGCTCTGGTCAACTCAACTCATGGAGGGGGTTTACATCATGCTGGTGTTTTGCATAGCCCTTTGTCTGGGACTAATTTTGACACATTGCCTGCCAGAGAAGATAAAACTTAGAGCCCTTCTCCAGACCCCGTGTTGGGAACTTGATCAAGGAGAATCAGAGAGCTTAGACTCAGTCTCAGTTTCTCCAAGTTGTCTCTGATTCTTTGGCGCAGGCTTCAAAGGAATAAACGTAACAGGAAACAAACTATTGCATATGGTCACAGCTGGCTGTGTTTTGATTTGGAAAACAATTCCCATCCTTTTGTTATTACATAGGGCAATCATATGTTGGGCTGAATATCTTGCTAGCTGGTTTGGGGATCTGGGAGCGGGGAGTTAGGTGGGCACCCTCTTATTTTTGTAGGAATGACTGTTCTGGATTTTCTTGGTGCTGGCCAGGTATCAACCACCTCACATTGAAAATGAAAAATAATGATAATCCTTGTCACTTATTATCATGTTTCTACTATATATCAGGCCTGGTTCTAGAATCTTCATTTATATTATCCTCCAAATCACTGTACAAAGTACTTTCTATTATCCTTATTTTATAAATGAAGGGGGAAAATTAAGTTCTTCCCATTACTCTCAGGATAAAGTACAACTCTCTTCACAAAAAGAGGCAAGAAAGTATAGTGGTTAAGGGTATAAAGTCTACAGCTAGGCTTTCTGCCTTTGAATATCAGATCTGCTACTTACTAATTAACCTAACTGTGGCAAGTTACTAAAGTTTTCTATGCTTCAGTTTCTGCATCTGTAAAATGAGGACCCAATTTTATATGATTGTTTGAGATTAATCATTTAAAAAACTTAGTACTTAGAGCAATGCCTTATACAGTTCTAATGTTAGCTAATATTGTTGTTATCATTATTAGTAGTAGTAGCAGAATGTTGCATGGGACTTAGCTTAGCTTTCAGTTAAAGCCTCAAGGTTGGGCACACTAGATGCTAAGTATACACATACTTTAAAGAAGTGCTGCAGAACTTACTGAAATGTAACTGAGTGGCCTTGATTCCATCATCCATTACTACTTATATGGAGAAAAGACACCGGGTTGGTGGCTCAGCGTGTAATCCCAGCACTTTGGGAGGCCGAGGCGAGTGGATTGCCTGAGCCCATGGGTTCGAGACCAGCCCGGGCAACTTGGCGAGAACTCGTCTCTATAATAAATAAAAAATTAGTCAGGTGTGGTAGCACGCGCCTGTAGTTCTGGCAACTTGAAAGGCTGAGGTGGAAGGATCGCTGGAGCCCAGCAGGTTGACATTGGGGTGACTGAGAGCATGCCACTGTACTCCAGCCTGGGCGGCAGAGTGAGACTCCAACTCAAAAAAGAGAGAGAGAGAGAGAGAGAGAGAGAGAGAGAGAGAGAGAGAGAAAAGACTAGAAATTTAAGAATCTTTTGAAATAGAGAATTTATGGGGCTAGTACACTTTCAATATAGTGGGAAGTACTGTGACATTTTCCCAAGACAGGTAAGATGCCCCAAGCATTGTGAGGCTCTGAAAGATTGAGATCCCATTCTTATTTGGAGGTTTGCTATACCTCTCATCTGCAGAGTGCCCTGGTGTTGCCCCTGGAGCAGAGTGTGGAAAGAGGAAGTCTAGGAAGGCTGTCATGTAACCTTGGAAATTTGGAGCCTGGTGAACAAAGGGATTCATGCTTGCCTCTTCCCTGGTAGAGTCTTGAGTAGCAGCCCTTGACGACAAGAGTGAAGAAAGAGAACTAGAATGACTTAGCTTATATATGTAACAACTATATTCATATATATGTATGTGTATGTACATATTAATATAAATTCATAAAGTTATAGAATAAAAGAATTGGAGGGACACAGGGGTCATCTTATCAAACTTGTTAATTTTATTTTATTTCATTTTTTTTTAACTTGTTAATTTTAAAGGTGAAAAACTAGACCTCTGCACCACAGAAGCAGCCTTGAGAGAGGACATCTTGTATTTGATGGTTTAGTGAGAGGAAACAGTTTGTTGAACAGTTAGGCTGAAAAGGTGATAATGATTGACAAGCTCAGGCTGAAAGTTGACACATGCTGTGGACCTAAGAACAGCGTAGAAGACTGTGGTCCTACAACCTGAAGCTGAGTGGCTGTGGCTAGGAGTAAGTGTATCACCCACAGGCACTCTTTTGACAAAAGACTGGGTATAATTTAACACCCTTGTCAGCATGGAACAAAAATGTGGAAGAGAGTCTCTACTATGAAAGAATCCTGCTTCTGGTTCCTTAAAGTCTCAAGGGATTAAGAGGAGAAACCTTTTCCAGTGTCTTAATTCCCTGCCCAGGAAAATTAATTCCCTAACCCCTCCAGCATAGGCAGCTGGGCAAGACCAGAAGAGGCATGATTCTGGACAAGAAACCACAAAAGAACCCCTTTCCTTTTTTGTTTTTAATGTTTTGTTTTATTTTTAAAAAATTATATTATTAATTAATTTGTTTATTTTAATTGACAAGATTGTACATATTTATAGTATACAACATGAGTTTAGAAATATGTGTACATTGTGGAATGACTAAATCAAGCTAATTAACCCATGCATGATCTCATGTACTTACCATTTATTTGTGGTGAGAACACTGAAAATCTAATCTCAGCAGTTTTCAAATATACAATACTTTTTTTCTCTTTTAATTTTTTATTTTAAAGACAATTCAGGGTACAATTCAGGGTTAGGTATACAAATGTTCGTTATGCAGGTACCCTTGTTGATGAGGTGTGCCCCCTCCCCTTTCTAAAGTTCTGGGTGTGATCTCTGTACCACAGATGCAGACTTGAGAGAAGACATCTTATATTTGATGACTTAGTGAGAGGAAACAGTTTGTTGAAGAGTTAGGCTGAAAAAGTGATAATGATTGGCAAGAAGAGGCTGAAAGTTGACACATGCCGTGGACCCAAGAACAGCTTAGAAGACTGTGGCCCTACAACCTGGAGCTGAGTGGCTGTGGCTAGGAGTAAGTGTGTCACCCACAGGCACTCTTTTGACAAAAGAGTGGGTATAATTTAACACCCTTGTCAGCGTGGAGCAGAAATGTGGAAGAGAGTCTCTACTATGAAAGAATCCTGCCTCTGGGAATCTAAGCAACGCTGAGGCCCTTATAAAGACCAGAAACTTTAGTCTTAACATCTATATCAAGACCAGAGTCTTGGCTGTGAGTACCCACACATGGAACTGAGTAGAAACAAATGGCCTGGAAGGCATTCTTATAGTTATAAGGGAACTGTATTGCCAAAGAAGCCAGAAAACTGGCCTGCTAAAACCTGTGACAAACCATCCCAACTCCTGAATCCATAAATCGACATCAGCAAGAAGCAGAGTGTGAAAGTTGTGGTGGCCCCAAGAACGAATCGTCTCCAATGCCTGCTTTAGATGTGGCCATGGAAGACAATGGACAACAAATCCTCCCAGAGAGCTAAAGCCATAGCTGGCAAATGGGCTGACCAAAGGACTCACACCACCAGCAGGGTAGGAAGTTTCCACAATTCCTTTCCAAAAGGACTTGATAAATCTTATAGACTGATGACAGCTGTGTGTTTCTCATTTTCTCTTTCTCAACAGAAGTTTTTATTTTGGTCATCCTGTTTGTTCCTCCTCCTTCATTTTTATTGGGTGTTCAGAGGAAGATTACTTTTCTGTTAGTTTACAGACCACCATGCTACACAGAGTTACATTGGGACCTGATGTACAGGGTTGATCTCACCCTGAGAAGCCTCAGCCTTGATCTTGATAGGGGGACTGGACAAGACTTTGGGACTGCGTTCCTGGGGGAGGGAGTTCAGTCCCAAAGCAAAACTCAGTCAAAGGGGTGGAATGTGGCCAAGACTACTAACTGTATCTCAAGATCTATTTTTTGCTTCTTCTTGATTTCTAGGTGGGCACAAGGACACTCAGAATAAAGTTATTTCCCAGGTTCCCTTGTATGCGGCTATTTGAAGTAATGAACTATGCACAGAAGGGAAGAAAATAACTTCTTACTCACGTCTTCTGTAATGGAGGGAGCATGTTCTTCCTCCAACCCATTGCTCGGAACGTGGCTATGGTGAAGAACTATCCAAGACTATGAAGACAGAATACCCAGAATGATGAGCTATTAAGACAGAAGGACCCGAGTCCCTAGACAACTTTCCGAAGTCTCTGGACTATTACATGAGAAGGCATTTTCTATCTCCTTTATGTAAAAGCCATTTGGGGCCTCTGTTATACACAGCCACATCATTATCCTTTAATTTAATACAATCTTTACTACATGCTGTCAGGGAGTTTGTAATCCAGGGAATTTGTAAATCCCTTCTTTCAATCCCTAAACATTAAGATCAATTCCTTATATATTTTGAGCTAAATAATATAGAGCTAAGTTGGGCATCATTCTCCTTGTTAAACTGTTAATTTAACTTCAAAAGACCATAGTCTCTTCAATGCATATTCTAGAAAAAAAATGCTCACATTATAAAATTACGAAGCCCATGTTGGGCAGAAAGTGTTATGCATTTTGCTAGAATAGTAATTATTTTGTCGGATAGCAATATAACTTTTAATTGTAACGCAGAGAAATTAACTTTCTAGTACAGAGTTATTTTCTAATTTTACAAACTAGACAGCTTAATTTCCTGATCATTAAACAAAGCAAGTTTTAGACTCTTTCCTAATTATTTAATAACAATTTTGGCAAAAATAGGATCATCCTTTTTCTTTGAGTAACTGCTATTTATATAAACTAAGTAAAGGAATAATTGTCTTATCTGAAAATGAGTATCCAAAAAAGATATGTATAAAATAATTGCTTTTCTTCAAATATTAAAAATGATATTTTTGAAAAGACAAATATAGTTATTCAAAGTGCAATTCTCACATGAACGTCTTAGCTGCCAAATTTAAAACAGCTTAAAAGCTAGATAAAATAAAAATAGAAATAAAAGAGTGCTTATACTCAGAATACTTAAGATCAATTGGACAATTTCTATGGTGTTAATGTTCCCGCCATGGCCAATTTCAAGCTACCAAGGTGAGGTCACTGACCATAGAATTAGTGCACAATTTGTTCTGCAGAGCTCATATGAGCAGGCCCAGCAAACCATTGGCTCACAAGTCAACCAGTCACATTCCAGACCAAACACAAATTTCAAGGGCCTACTCTGTGTCTCTTGTTGTGCTGAACACTTTAACAGGCACTGCAATACTAGTAGAATGGGTCTAGGACCATGCGAGTAAGAATGTCTTATGCAAGTGCAGAGGAGCATCTCCTGAGCAGAGAGATGTGGAAGAAAGGTAAAGTGGAGCCGGGCTCGGTGGCTCAGCCTGTAATCCCGCGCCTTTGGGAGGCTGAGGTGAGTGAATTGCCTGAGCCCACGGGTTCGAGACCCGCCTGAGCAGCGAGACCTCATATCTACAATAAATAAAAACCAGCCGGGCGTGGTAGCGCGCGCCTGTAGTTCCAGCTACTTGGAAGGCTGAGGCGGAAGGATCGCTGGAGCCCAACAGGTCGAGGCTGCGGTGGCCGGGAGCGGCCACTGCACTCCAGTCTGGGTGACAGAGTGAGACTCCAACTCCTCAAGCAAGCTGCGGAACCTGAAACCCCAAAAAAAAAAAAAAAAAAAAAAAAAAAGAAAAAAAAAGAAAAGTAAGGTCGTCTTTGCCTTCGAGGAATTTAGGTAGACAAGATGCCAGAGAGCGCTAATTAGCAATGCCAATTGCACTTTTTAAAAAATGCTCAACAACATGCATTGTAGTCCTATGTAAATATGAAATGCAAACCTCTGTCCATCCTGCGCAAGAATGCCAAACATCTTTCAAAAACACCATTTTTACTTTTAGATTTTGTGAGCACCTGTCTTAATTAGTTTAGTGTATCTGTCTAGTATTGTCAAAACTCATGTTACTCTTTGTTTTTTCTACCTCCCCCTACTCCAAAGGTAGCAAAACTGAAAGAAATTCTAAACCAAGAAACTTTTTGATCTTGGATCAGAGAAACAAAATCTAGATCCATACAGACTGGCCTTGATTTAAAGATCTGAGTTAATTCTGGCATGTAACAGTTATCTAATCTTCTTCCACCTTAGAGCTGAGGTGGAGACTGCAGAGATTCAAGACGACATCTGTGATTTGCAAAATGTTTCTAGATATCATTTTAACATTATATTTGGATTTGTGTATAAAAGTAATATTATTCTACACTATTATACTACATGTAGTTTAACAATGCAGTTTCTGTGTGTGAGGCAAATGGGAAACATCATAGCTGTTCCCATCTATAAGGATACTTATATCTCACCAGATCTCTTTTTGCTGAAGTTTTACCAGCTTTCTTTCTGAATGTATAAGAAAAGGATGATGAGAAGAAATAACAACAGTAGCAACAACTTTCCTTCTTTATTAAAACAAAACTCAGAACCTATGTCCCTAACTTTCATTTAGGCTGCTGTGTCAAAGGAGCTCATGGGTTCAATAATAAACATACCCTTGGAAATCATGTCCGTTTAAATGGAAAGGAGTGTTCAGTTCTACTAGGAACTGTTGGCCCTGGCAATAGTCCATTTGATATTTTGGAAATGCAATAGCACTCTAAGTGAGAGACTTACAAAGGAAGAGTGAAAGCCAGGGAGAAAGGCTAGAAGCTGTTTGATAAACAGCCTCTTTCTACCTGAGATTTTCCTTCCAAAGTAAACCTTGGAGATTCACAGATAAAGTTTCACTTCAAAATAGCCACCATCACCACATTGTCCAACCACCACAGGCCTTCAATCCCTAACTCTTTTGGTAGAGAAGTGAGCAAATTCCTTGTCTTCTCAGTTCATTAGAGACAATATGAAATCTTTTCTAGAAGTACTTGCACAGTAACCTTTTGCCTGCACCCATAGAGAGTATACTAGAACATTTAAAACTAATTGAAATATGAATTTATCAGTACAGATTTCTTTTTGAAATATAATTATTTACATGATAGTTTGTTTGGAACCTCTAATGGGACACTCAGACTTTAGTTCCTTTCCTTAACTTGAATTTATCAGCAGTTTGCACATCAGACAATCTTACACAAACCAGTTTGGAGGGAAATTCATCTCCCCACTGCATACAGATTTTTTTGAGATCATTCCTCCTGCCAATAGAAGCTTTCAGTCTTCCTCTTTTCTGCATTGAGCTCTCAGATGGTTACCCCTATACCCAGGTTTTCTGAACTTTTGCCTTCTGTCTCCTCAGGGCTCTATGAGAGCTCTCAGAACCCTGGATGCAGAAGGATTTTCTGGATCTGTCCCAGATTTTTCTCCTTGGCTTTAGTCCAGACATATCCCTTCCTGGGGATCTTCACTTTGTTCTCCCCCTACAAACCCCCTTCACCCTCCTTGCCCCTCACTCCTGCAAAGGATTCTTCTTACCACTACTTCTCTGTACTGTTGAGGCTGTCTGAGATCCAGTCACCAACTTTATGCCCGGACTAGTTCTTGAGTCAAGCCAATCTGGCTTCCAGATCTCTCCACTATCAAAGTGGTCTTAAAGGCTGCTACCATTACCTACATCCTGTCCATTTCACATCACTGCCCCTACTGGATTAACTGAATCTAATCAACTCTATACAGATCAAAGGTCTGCACTTCATTGACTCTTCCAATTATTCAGCCTTTTAGTTCCTGTGATGAGTTCATTTTTGACCTTCATAGCTCATATTATCTGTTTCACTGACTACACAAGTACTTTAATCATTGCCTTACTTCTTACTTACTTTTTTCTTATTTTTTGTTCAGCAGAGAAAAACTTAAACTGAAGAGGAAAAGAAACTTATATATACAGTATTGACAGTATATATATAATAGTAGGTATGACTTCCCAGTGGGAAAAAGATTTTCAATTTTCAACTTGTTATATATCAGATTTTTGGTGATGGCTTGCAAGCAACTGATCTAGCCAAGTAAGTGATTAGTTATAAATGCATTTACATACAAGAGGTAACTACTATACGAGCAATTAGTTCATTAGTGCAAATACACAATTTTTAAAAGCATTTGGTTAGTGTTAAATTATGTATTAATTTCTGACTTAGATCACATCCATTGTTAGTTTGCACCACTTTAAAGCTGACTGTTGTAAAATTTATAGGGTGATAAAGTATATTATATTCACTTAGAACAAATTTCATAGTGAATAGTTAATAGATTTTTAAGTCAAACAAACCTATATTTAAAAATCAATTTTATTTCTTCTTAAATGTGTGAATGTAGGTAAATTAGCATCATTCTTGTCAGTCTCAGTTTTCTCATCTGTAAAAGGGGGTGATAATAATACCTACATAGAAGTTGCTCTTACTATGTATAGATTAAAGTCAATTAAATAATACAATGTGCACAATGCCTAGGATAATGCTTAATACTTAGTGACATTAAATAAATGGTAGGTACCATATTAAAAGATAACTAATGATTTAAATATTTGTAGTACAACTCTCTATATATTTTTCAAGACTTTTTGTTTCTATAATCCCTTATCTCAAATAATTTTTAGTCTACTAAAAATTTGTACCCATTCATTTTCTATAGCATATTAACTATGGTATATTTTCTCTTGGAGGAATTTACTCCCTTCTATAGATAAAAGTATGAAGCTAGAGTTTAGATACAAATTTTTATTAATGCTATACATTGCTGATAATTTACACTTGTATTTGATAGTTATTAAGGATAATATATGACCAGAGTAAATTTCATCTTCCTGAAAATTGAAGAATTGATAATATTAAGAGGCAGTTAGCCTCACACTAATTAGAAACCAATTCTGTCCTTTTGAAGTATGAATCAATAAATATAATTAAGTGTGGTAAATATAGACAAATTATCTGAGTAATTCATTTTCCAATTCAGGTAGCAGGATGGTGGAACACAAAGAAAGCAGATGTGTTTAAAATAGTAGATATTAATCAATTTTTCCTTACATAAATATTTCAAAATGGCTGTCTACACTAAAAATACTTTTAAAGTTTTTCTTTAGTTATAAATTTAATAAAGAAAAAGTCCAAAGTATTCTTGCAAGTATATATACTTCCATTAGCTAAGAACAAGTGATGATTTATGCTGGGTGAGAAAAATGCAGATTTAATTTGCTAATGTGTATGTATCTCCTGGGAGAGGAGAAGACTAGCAAAAATTTTAGTTGAATGATAAACATACTAAATTCCTTTTTAATGGCAGTTATTTCTAGTTTCTATGGCCTAGTTTTCTCAATTACTGTATTTGAGCATAATAGGGTCTTGCTTATGCCACAAAAACGTATTACACATAGAATCATGTTGTAGCAATTTCCTTCTGGTACTTACAACAACTGAATCTCTTTGGACGGGATCCAAGAATAAAAGCTTGCTATATCAAACTTCACACTATGGTGGGCCGTGTTATAAACATGACTCTTGTGTACATGCGATGTTTTTCTTTAATGACAGTTTATGAGAAGATCTTGATCTCCTGGTGAGTAAATTCATGCTCAACTCATTCACTCTTTAAAAAATTCAGAGTTGATTTCTTGCCTCAGAAGATAATTTCTGACTACAAAGGTGATTTTTGTACACTAGTATTTGCAACTTAAATTAGTCTTCTTTCTCCCCGCCCCATCCCATGCCAATGGAAAAACTTCAGAGAATTTTAGAGTTTTAGGATTAGTAGTTCATTATACCTTCTGAAACATATAACATATACTGATGTTGATGCTATCATTTCCATTTTTGAGGAAGGAGGGAAAGGGGAGAGCTAAGAAAGATCAACGGGTAGCCGAAGTATTATCACTCCAAGTCATGTCTTGAGTTAGTTACCGCAGTAGCTTTTCTCAGACAAGCTATTGCTCAATGTCTAATGTTGCTAGGTTACTTCATTTAAATTTTATTTATTCCTAGAGTAAGCCACAGGGTTATTGTTTTTATTTTGCATTAAAAAAAAATTTTTTTTAAAACAAATGATCTATTAATTCTAGTGACTTCTCAGTACATTGTACTCCTCCAAAAGTTGTCCACATTGGATATGAATTCTAGCTGCTTTTTTTGTTGTTGTTCTAAAACAGTGATGTGAACATGTCAAATGACTTAGTGGTTCATCTGGCATGGGTAACTTAAAATTTGAATGCTTATCTGAACTTTATCTGAACTATCTTGAGTTTTCTTAGGTCTATAAAATTGGAACTGAAATTTCATGGAAACTGGCTTTCTCAAGAAATTTTTGGTGAGCCAGAAATACTGTGAGAGCAGCCTTTCCCGTGGTGTTTTGGCAATTTTTACTTTGGCCCCAGATAGAACCAGGAAGTTCAGAGGTGAATGAGAATGAAAAATAATAAAATGGTAACTGATCTCTTTTTCCTTTTTTTTTTTTGCTACTTCAGAAAGATCAGTTCAAAATTCTTTTAAGAACATGTTGACTCAGTCTTAACAACTATAGATTTTATAATATGCATTAGAAGAGATTTGGGACACTGATTAATTCAAACCATCTATGGTGAAGAAGAGAATATTAAAAACGGCCATTTCCTCTTATTTTTCACAATGTTTTACTAAAACATAATTTTTGGGAACTACAGATTCTATGAAATGAATGGTCAGTTATATTAGCATATTTCCCCTAACCTTAGTGATGACATGGCAGATCTTTTAATGAATTAATATCAACTTTTCTTACCATTCCTCAATTCAAATTTGTACCACCAGTTAGAGTACATTTCTTTGGATATTTGGAGGTTTAGAATCTATCATCAAAGTTTAGCAGAGTTTTTGGCAAATAGATGATCACAGAATATCCTTGAATTCAAGTTTCTAAGTCATATTTATAAGTCATATTCATCTAGAAGATGCATGGATTATATTCATCGAAGTATTTTGAAGGGGACATTCTTGTTTATTAAAGCAGTAGTTCTTAAATCTTGTTCTATTTCATTTTGTCTTTCTTTCTTTTTTTTGCAGAGGTGGGGTCTTGTTATGTAACCCAGGTTAGTCTCAAATTCCTGGCCTCAAGTGATCCTCCTGCCTCAGTCTCCCAACATACTGGGATTACAGATGTGAGCCACCATGCCCAGTCTTGTGGCACTTTTAGAGATGTCCTGGCCCAACTCTAGTGTACTAAGTCCAAATCACTGATGGTTGAACCTCTGGTGATGCATTTTTATCAAGTTCCATTGGTAATTTTGATGATGTGCATCAAAGTTCTCATCATGTATCCCTGATTTAAATGATCACTTCAATGTCGTGAGCTTTTCACCAGGTAGTAAAAGTCAAGTCAAAATGATAATTTATATTTATACAAGCCTTAACTACTTCATCTCATGGATTATTTTCTTTAATTCTCACCAAAAACTATGTAAAGAGGCTATTACTGTCATCCTCATTTTATGGTTGAAGGGACTGAGGCTCAAAGGGTTTGAATCATTTGCCCAGGTATGAAGTGATAGAGTTGAAACTCAAATCCTGCTCTTTTGTCTTGAAGACCTGGATTTTTGGCATTATAACACTGATGTACTAAAGGAAGAACACCTGTTCCTATTTTCAAAAAAAAAAGTTTCAAAAGAAACTTATTGTCAAGAAAGATATACCCTATAAACAACAATAACACCAAGTATTTGACAGACATTTACTCCTAAATGACTCAATAGTCTAAAAAGACAGAGAGGTAATTTGAGGACAGTGTCCACAGATAGCTTCTCTTAGATACCTATTCCAAATTGTGGTTGTTCAATGACTGCTTGGTGACAGATTATTGACGTGAAGTTTTTGTTCTCTTTGCAAACTTTTGCAAATCATACCAATTAGAGTATTAATTGACAATTCTGGGAAGTGTTCATCTCTCTTGTTAGCCATTCAATGAATTCCATGTTCATTTTTGCATAGAGGCTTGGACAACTGCAACTTATAAATATTTATGTTACAGTATAAATATTTATAAATTCGAACAAATAGAAATATGTAATATTCCTGTAGTGTTCTGAAAAGCCAAAGTTTATGAGTATGTGAAAATTTTCAAAAGTTTTGATGAAATTAATGCCCCCCCAAAGATTCTTACTTCATTGTTTTTGCTGGCCATATTTTAAAAGCCAATCCCTCCAGTGAACCAAAGGACTGGACTTCGAATAAATGATGGCCTTTGGATCAATTTGCCTGCTCTGTTATTTGTACAGGATTGGCATCCATCAGCCTGGCCTGCATCTCAGACATTCATTTCAAATGCAGTCACATAGGATAAGGCAGGGGCGGGGAGACGTGAACGGAGAAAGAGATGATTTTCAACCTGAATGCCCCCCTGAAAAAGTCAATTCTGAGGAGAAGAAAAGTAAGGAAGGTCTGGCTGCGGTTAAAACAAAAATGTGTAAAGTTATTGAAAAACACCAAAGTATATGCAAGTTTCAACAGACTACCCTTAGGCAGGTTTAGTGAGTGCAGTTGGCACTCATACAAAAGATAACCTAACCTGACACTAACCCTGCCAGTAGTTCAGGGATAATATTTTCACTAGGATGAACTGCTCTTGAACTGTTTCTGTAATTTATTTGGTGCAAACAGGCTTTCCTTCAACATCAGACATGCATGTCTTATGGCCACCCATTTGTTTATTGTAAAAACATATTTATTATAGCCAATGCAAGCAAAACCCTCCTTTCCAGTGGTGTTTTAATTCCCCTGAAGCCTTCTCGTACTGTGTACCACAGCCCCGATGATGAAGTATACGCAAGCTTGTTCCAAACCATGTCCCATGTTTTCTTTGGACTCACCTTCAAAAATCTATTGCTAAAGAGCAACTCCTAGTGTTTTATGACCTTTTACCATGATGGTGCTTATCCTTTGGACTTGAAATGATTTTCCTTCTCTTGATGAAAAATGTCAAGTGTGCCTGAGAACCTGGCCAGAAAGTGGACATTAGACTACATAGAGAGAACGGAGAACAGTTGACTGGATATAATAGAACAAGCGTATTTTAGAAAATCAAAGGAGAGTAGTAAAGATCAGTTGGTAGAATCTATGATTGGTTTCATCTTCACTGTCATTAATATTTTTCCTCCATGAAATGGTAAATACTTAGACCTCAGACTGATCCTGAAAGTAAAGGAGACTTCGGATGTTTGCAGAGATGATGGCTTCTATGGACATTAACTTTTTCCAAAAATATTTTCTCGAGTAGCTACTATGTACTGGGCAGTAAATAACATTTTTTTTTTTTTTAAAAAGAGTATCATTTCCTTTGTCAAATCCAATTATTCTTTTCCTGTTTGTAACTACCCAATCCCCATCTTCTATTAGTAAAACAAATTGTTTTGGGTTCATTCCCAATCTTTTGGATGCCAACCATCTTTTTGGATGCCAAAAGAGTCCAAAAGATTGAATGAGCATTTTAGTCTTCATTTATGAGCATGATAAGAAAAGGAAATGAGGAATGATTCATCTGTTCATCTGGCCAAGGAAATCTCAGATAGAGTTGAAGTGAATCTACAGAAGAATTAACACTTTAAAAATTATATAGAGTAGGACTGTTGCTAGCACAGATTTGTTTTTGCAAATGAGAAAAAGTGCCCCTTCCTCATGATACTTTATTTCAATAGGGATTATTGCTTAATAAACATGCAAATCCATGACATCTATGATGTGAATATCACCCTCTCAGATATTCTTCCTTGTGCAGTGCAAAACCATATGCAGTGCTTCTATAAGGCAGATGCATTAGGCAGTTTGGAAGGACTACAGAAAAACAGAAACAACACACCAATATTCATATGTATTCTACTAACAAGGAACATCTGCTGATAATATTCCATCACCAAACATTTTCAGTAAACCTCTCCTTTTATATAGTTCTTTCTCAAGCACATATCTAGTTGGGAACCTGGAGTTATCCTTAGCATTTAAACAAAAGCTACTTTTATCTCTCTCAATTTTTTTTCTCAAGTGGAAGTTCTGCTCCTTCAGTTAATCCTGTTGAATTTTGCTATTCTCAAGATTTCTTCTTCAACATCAGATGGACTAGAAAGTCCACGGATTACTTGACCATAAAGTACAAAATCACTGAACTATATATCTAGACAGTATTTGTGTCATGGGAATTCTAGAATCACATAATCCCAAACTAAAAAAATAAAAATTTGTCTTCCTGTCCATATCACAAGTGTACTTTTTCTACCATATTTGTCATATACTTACATGGTAAAAAAAGAGGAAAGATCAATCAATGAGACCCCCATCTTCCCCCCAGCATCAGCATCTAGTGACCAGAAAATCTCTATGTCTAAAACTTGGATTGCTTTTATGCTGAAGCATGCATCTCATGGACTTTGGTAAGACAAAACTGAACTGGACTCAGAAATGGGCTGATTTCTTGAAACATGGTTTATATAATAAGCCCATATTGATTCCAACTGAAGACCTATCTGGAATGCTTTAACGCATACAATGGCTCCTACTAAACACATGAATTCTTTAAATATGTGAAAATATTTGCCTTGGTATTCTATAGTACCCGCCGGTTGGCATAATCATTAAGGGAGACTTGAGGGACAAAACTGGAAATAATTCTCATAAAATTTTATCCATAGAAGCTGAGATGTGGAAACTGGCTTGTTCACCTATCAACAACCAACTGATTAGTTCTGTAATGTGATGAGAAAGAAATTCTCAATTGCCATCCTTCACTCCTTTGCTTCCTACCTTTTCACTCCTCATTTATTTCTACTTTAAAATCATACTCTGTAGGAGACCAAGGCAAGAGGATTGCCTGAACCTGCGGGTTTGAGACCAGCCTGGGCAACATGGCGAGACCTCGTCTCGACAATAAATAAAAAATTAGCCAGGTGTGGCAGTGCACGTCTGTAGTTCTGGCTACTTGGAAGGCTGAGGCAGAAGGATCGCTGGAACCCAGCAGGTCGATGCTGGGGTGGCCATGAGCATGCCACTGCACTCTAGCCTGGGCAATGGAGTGAGACTCCAAATCACAAACAAACACATCATACTCTGGTCTGTGGCATGGTTATTCCAACCCATATAGTATTGCTACCTACCAAAGGTTAGTGTACATTAAATATATCTGTCTCAAATTATTTGGACAAAATAAATGCATATATTTGTGTTTTGTGTACAGTAGGAATTAGGAAAGTCTATCCCATCCCCACCTGTGCCCCCCAAATCCCAAAAGCCTCCATAAAAGAAGCCTAAGAACTATAAGGGACCTAGCAGGAGAGATTCATGGCATCTCAATCTTATTTCAATCAGAAGAACACTGCTTTTGTTTGTTTAATAACTTGGATTTACACATAAGATTTCAACTGAGGAAGGCTTCAACAACTGTCACTAATTCAAAACCATTTGCTTAGGAAATTCTTTGGCATATAATTCTCAAGTAATTACTGTATATCCTGCATCTAACCTTTGCTCCACCTAAATCCTTACTTCTTCGAGGCGGGTCTTGTGTCATAATCAACTCTCCAACTGTAATAGTGTTTTAAATAAGCAAGTATCCAACAAAATTATTAAAATCAGTTTAATTTTATTCATTTACGTTGAGAATAAGCTATCACATTTTAATATAATTTCTAGGGTTATTGGTTAGATTTCGACTAAGACTGGCCTGAAAAGAAGAATGGAATCATAATTATAAAATAAATAATTTTCATGGGAGAACAATTATTTTAAAATATTTTCATTTAGCTCTATGGCATGATCTTAAAGTGGCATTTCATGTTCTGAAACATTTGATGATTCTAAAGACAGCACTATTTCATTTTTGTGAGAGTGAAAAAGTAGTTTTTGGATGTATATTTATCTGTGCATGTGCAGTGTGAGTCCAAATGTGTTATCAGACTCCTTTGTGGTCTTCCTGTGATCTAGGCCAAGTTAGGTATAAGAGCAAACCAAAAAGTTGATCTTTAGCCCCTCCTCCCAAATCAGAGAAGGGTGAGACAGAATTGGTACAACTGTGGCAGCAACCTTACTGTTGGAGAACCAGAGTACCTAATTATAAAATACTAGGAAGTTTAAGTATGTACTAAGGAAGCCATGGATATCAGGGCAGGGGATTTTTCACTTAGTAAGAAATGTTCAGTTGGAAACTTTCCTTGTGTATATTTGTTGTTTAATTATTTTTCTCCTTCAAAATCTGGATGTACATTTACATCTCTCATTTTTACTAGTTTAACAAGAATTCTTGAGTTCCAGGGTCTGGATTTAATGTGACTTTGGGCCAAGTTGCTTTAATCATCTGGGGACCTAGCATTCAACCTTTTCCAGCACAGATCACGTGTAGGGCTATGATAGAGAATATCTAATGTTCTCGGTAAGCATTAATCACACTCCCATTGCCTCCCATGGAAAATTTGCCAGAAGCCCAAACCAATATTTAGACTATTGACATTAATTCTGTCCCTCTCCCTCTCTAAGGTGGTGTAGTGTAACTTTTAAGATCAAGTTGTTACACAAGCAAAAACATTTTCAGATTTCCGATAATTTTATCTTTCATTTTTTTGCCAAAGGTATAAATTTACATCCAGCATTTGCTGCAATCACATGGCCCTCCACAGCTACTCAAGCAAGCAGCCAGCAGAAACAGGAAGTTTAATAAAACCCTATACTTCTATAAAATGTAATCTGAAATGTGTTGTGGACCTGGGCCTTCCCCTGCAAAACTGATACATGGACATTTTATTTTATTTTATTTTATTATTATTTTTTGAGTTGGAGTCTCACTCTGTCACCCAGACTGGAGTGCAGTGGCCGCTCCCGGTCACCACAGCCTCCACCTGCTGGGCTCCGGTGATCCTTCCGCCTCAGCCTTCCACATAGCCGGCATTACAGGCATGTGCTACCACACCCGGCTGATTTTTTGATTTTATTGTAGAGATGAGGTCTCGCTGCCCAGGTGGGTCTCGAACCCGCGGGCTCAGGCAATCCACTCACCTCAGCCTCCCAAGGCGAGGGATTACAGGCTGAGCCACCGAGCCCGGCTGACATTTTATTTTTTAAAGTTGCCTATTATCCTAAGTATATTTAATTCTTTAAGTGATTAAAGAAAGAGGCACTTCCTACAATTGTAGTCTTTAATATGAAAATGTATGTAGACATATTTTTTCATCATTAGTTGATGTGCCTTTTCAAAATAGTGTCTTTTATATCAGTTTACCAATTTCAAATAGAGTATAACTTTTGTATGATGATCTACATAGTAATGTGTATATATTGTAATGAACTGACATTCATCTGTACTTTATACATTATCATGTTTTCATTACACATTGTCACGTTTATCATAGAGAAAAAAGTCTTTTCACAATTTCACTGTGCTCTTTTCATTAAATATATGACAAGAAATTTTCTTATAATTCTAAAGAGACTAAAGAGAAATGAAAAAAGTGAAGAAATTCAAAGAGAATATTAAAGGTTATTGATAATAGAAGTTCTTTTAAGAATTTTAATACACAATTTACAGTTTTATATGGGTGAATTAAAAAAAATTAATACTCTCTCTTAGATATCATCCAATTCAACAAGAGGAACAAGAAATGAAAATCTAAAACTAGAACTTGGTCTATGACACTAAGAGGTACCTCTAACTTTAAGCCCCTGTCATAGGAAGAAGGCTTCCAAAACCTTTGAAGTAAAGTAGGAATGCAGACAAGTGCTGAGAAAGGACTTCAAGGCTGCAGATCTAATTCAAGGCTGGCTGGTAATGTCCAACTCTTTTGTTTTTCTCTGACAATATTGCTAGATGTATGGTCTTCCCCAGACAGAGTTTGGTAAAAAGCAGTGAGGCTGAATGAGGAAATACAAACACAAAGTTAAGTCATATTGTCAGGAAGGAGTCTATTGGTGTGACAAGGTAGAGGAGAAAGAATGCATTCTGAAAAACCCTGAAATATCAACCTCTGTTAGCTAAGGAGAAGTAACTCAATACTCATAAACTGGTATCAATCATAAGGAGAATTCCTGCCAGTCTAGAATATAGTCCTTGCCTCTCTCAAAATATCACCTCATTAGTAGCTACTTTAAGAAGTAGTTGTATTCAAATAGGAGTTGGGTTTTTAAAAAATTTTTTTAAAGAACTCTCATAGAATTATCCAAATATAGTATAAAAAAGGGAAAAATAATGACAAGCAATAACTCTCACCAGATAAACAGTATTTCCCCAGAGTTCTTAAAAAACTGTGAACAAGTATTTGCCATAAATGTCTAAATGTTAAGAAGTTATTTTCCTATAAAATAGGAATTCTAAGCATAGACATGAGAGTGTAGGAAAAATAGGGTGAGGCAACAGAACACAAGGAAGCTTGGGTGGACAAGCACAAAAGATGTAGGAGAGAAAAATAATCACAAAAATAAAGGTCACATTTGAAACAACACAAAGGAGAATAGAATGTACTGAAAGCACAGTAAGAAATATGGAATATTGTAATGAAGGCAAAATAGAATAGAAAGTTAAGAGGAGGTTAAAATGATTACAAAAAGAATAGTACATGTTGAAAACAGATATGAAAGGTCCAATACACAGAACATTGAACATACAAATAATATTGTCCCCAAGAGTAAAACATAAATTGTGAAATAAAAATAATTAAAGACATAATTGCAGAAAAGTTTACAGCAATGTAACTAGCCTCATATGTAGAGAATGAAGGGGTACATATAACATGACCTGGAAAAAATTGACTTAGAACAATGAACACAGAGATACATTTTAGCAAAATTTCTGGACCTTAAAAAGAAAGAAAAAAAATTGTTCTTCCAACCCAAAAGATAATGTGTTTCTATAAAAAGTGAATGATAGAACACAGAAAAGAAATACTTTCAAAGAACTTTCTAAAAAGTATAAACTAAGAATTTCATGCCTGTCCTAATTTGTTCAAGAATGGAAGAAGATAATTCTCTAGAAGAAAACTTTCAGTCAACTGAGAAGTAAATGGAGAAAGAGAAGGAAAAAAAAAAGTTTTGGAGCAATGCATTGAATTCACTTAATAGTCAAACCTGAACTTAAAAAAAAATAAGAGAGAGTATATTTTGCAGAATAGATATAAATATTTAAAACATTGAAAATGTAACAAACAAGCAATTAACAGGAAAGACAAGGCAAATGAACATAAACATAGGAATATATGCTTAGTCTCATTCACAAGAAAATAAATGGAAATTTAAAGAGATATACCATTTTTTACTTAAATTCATAATGATCAAAGAATTTGCTGGACATGGTGACTCATACCTGTAATCCCAGCACTTTGGGAAGCCGAGGTGGAAGGATCACTTGAGCCCAGGAGTTTGAGACTAGCTTGGGAAACACAACAAGACCTTATCTCCACAAAAAATAAAAATTAAAAATTAAAATTAACCAGGCATGGTGGCGTATGCCTGTAGTCTCAGCTTCTTAGAGTCTGAGGGGGAGGATCACTTGATCCAGAAGATCAAGGCTGCAGTGACTGTGATCAGGCCACTGCTCTCTATCCTGGGTGACAGAGACACCCTAGTCAAAAAAACCTCAAAAAACAAAAAATGAGTTGGAAGTTATACCATCGGTGAAAGAGTATGAGAAACAGAAACTTTCATATACTGCTTTTGCGAGTATAGCTTAACCTCTATGGAAAGCATTTGTGCCACAGAACTTTATTCATAAAATAGGAAATGCCTGTAATCTTTGGCCCAGCAGTTTCATTGTTAGGAATTTATTCTACAAACATATTACAATATTTTCAAACTACTTATGTACAAGTGCATTTGTTTCTATATTGTTGGTAATAGCAAAATATCAGAAATAACCCAAATGCCCATCTTTATAGGATTAATTAAATAAATAATGAAATATATACAAAGAAATACTATGTAGTCATTAAAAATAATGGGGTAATTCTGTGTGTAATGATATGAAGCAATCGCCAAGACTATTGTTAAGCAAAGTATAAAACAAGTCAAGAAGTACATGGTAATGATACATAACAACCAAAAAGAGAAAAGTAAAAAGACATAGTGTCAAACACAGGATAAACATGACCGTGAAAAAGAAATTCAGTAGAATGAGAGGGTCAGAAGACAGGGGGTCCAGGATTGGAAGCACATTCCAAGAGATAGCATAGGTCAGTCGGTGAGAATGAGTAAACTTTGGTTTAAAGTTGCCTGAGGTCAAACCTTAATGTGTCTTCGTGTTAGCTGTGTGATCTGAGAAAAGTCTCATAGTCATTTATGCCATAAATTAAAGATATGGTAAAAGGTATGCCATACAAATATTAAACAAAAGAAAGTAGCTGTATTAAGATGAATCTTAGACAAGGTAATAATTTCAAGCAAAAAGCATCAAGAGGAATGAAGATATACATCACATAATAATAAAAGTTATGATCCATAAAGAATGTATAGCATGAACTTCTATATGGTTAACAACATAATTTCAAATTATAGTCAGTAGACAAACAGTAAAAGGGATAGAGATGCCTCAAATAAAGACGTTTATGTAGCTCTATGCATCCAAATAAAAATCTATACTTTTTCAAGTATTTATGAAATATTAATTTTCAAAAATGATCATGTTCTAGACCACCAAGAACATCTCAATAAATTATAAGACCACATTATTAGACCAAAATTATATATTATACAGACCACATTCTCTGACCACAATGCAATTAAATAAAAAAATCAACATTAAAAAAAGTAGTTTTAAAAAACTCATGTATGTTTGGATCTTAAAATGTATTTTATATGTTAGGAAAATATTAAAATATAAATAACAGTGAAAACAATACTATACATAACACTTGAGAGTTACAGCAAAAGTAGAACCTTTAGCATATTTAAAATAAAGATTTAAAACAAAACAGTTAATTGATCAACTCAGAAAACAAGAAAAAACAAAGAAAACAAAAAACTTATATCCAAGGAAATAATAAAAATAAGAGTACAAAATTAATAAGTAGAAAATAAAAAATAATATTGAGAATCAACAGACCTAAAAGCTAGAGTTTTGATTTTAAAATGTTTTAAAATAAAAATATAAAAAAATTAGCAATAAAAGGAAACAAAAATATAGGCATACTATAGATAGCAAAAATAATAAGAACATACAATGTCATTGAAAATTTAGAAGAAATGACAATTTTCTAGTAAAATTCAAGTTGCCAAAATTGACTGGAGAAAAGAGAGAAAATACGAATAAGCCAATAACTATTAAACAAATTACATTATTAGTTCGAGGTCTCCTGTCCTAAAAACGGTAGACCAAGATAATCTTATAGGTGGTTTTAATGAACTTTCTAAAGATAAAAATTCTGCTATTTTATATGAATTTTTTAAGTCTAAAAAAAAAGAAGAAAAGCTGGCTGACTTAATGTGTAAAACTAATGTATCGTTGACATCCAAACTAGGCAAGGACATTATAAAAAAGAAGATCACAGAATAATTCCTATGGACATGAAATCAATAATTCACAATAAAACATTAGTAAATTGGATTCATTCATGTATTAAAAATGCACAAACATCATATTCTAGTTGTGCTTATTCCAAGAATGCAAAGCTGTTTTAATATCAGAAAATCTGTCAATCATATTAGCTCATAATGAAATCATAGATGCAGAAACATGCAATAAAATTGACATATTTACTTATTTATCCAACCAATATTGATTTAGCACCTACTATGTGTTAGACATGCCTCAGATATTAGGAATATTACATAAATAAATAGGAAAATTTTCTGCCTCACGGATTTTACATTCAGGTGGGTGAATCAGAAAAGAATCAAATAAACAGATAGTTAAGCTGTATACAGTAGCCAGAGAATTTAAAACATAAATCAAATCGTGTCACTCCTCTCCTGAACATACTCCAAGGTTTACCCATCATATACAGCATCATACTTGATCTGGGTTCCAGAAACTACTCCCATTTCTTCTTTTTTTTTCTTATATCTTTTTATTACATGTAGTATTGCTTACTATCAATGCTGTTTTGCATTTTGAGCATTCACCTGGATGAAGTGAGGAAGTGAGAAAAACACATTTTTAGTGAAAGAGCACATCAGACAGAGGGATCTGTGAGTGCAAAGCTCAAGGCAGGAGTTTGATCAAGGACCAAGGAGGAACCTTTAGGGGCCTGCTTGGCAGACATGAGGAGCAACAATGGATGGAGGAGATGAACAAGAGAAAGGAGGTGAAATGGGAGAGGTTGATAATGGATGGGAGAGAATAGGGGGTGAGTACAGGGTTTCTTTTTAGGGTAATGAAAATGTTCTAAACTTAGATTCTGTTTTGCAAGTGATTTCTAGGATATGCTGTTAAGTCAAAAAAAATGACATGCAAAAGAGCATTGATAGTAAGCAATATTACATGTAATAAAAGGATACAAGAAAAAATAAAAAGAAATGGGAGAGGTTTCTGGTACCAGATCAAGTATGATGCTGTATGTGATGGGTAAATATTAGAGTATGTTCAGGCGAGGAGTGACATGATTTGATTTGGGTTTTAAATTCTCTGGCTATTGTATACAGAATAATTTATACTAGAGCAAGTATAACTGATATTAAAACCAGTTGAAAGAGGAAGACTTTTGATTTCCCTGTGCTATGGTATTTACAGTGATGAAAGTGATTGAATTGATTCACAGATTAAATATGTTAGAAAATGTGTTAGTCAGAATTCTCCAGAGAAACAGAACCAATAGGGTGTGTGGGGGGTGGGGTCGTGGTGGTGGGGGAATTGGCTGACATGATTATGGAAGCTAATAGGTCCCAATATCTGCAGTTGGCAAACTGGAGATTCAGGAGCATCGAGCCAATAGTGTAGCTCCAGTCTGAAGGCTGCAGGCTCAAGACTTAGAAAGGACATAAAGAGGGACAAACATATGGACCTCACAGCAACTTGGGTGGATTTAGAGTCTATCATACTCAGTGATCTACCACAGAAACAAAGAACAGAGTACCATATGTTGTCACTCATAAGAGGACCTTGAACAATTATCATAATACTATAAAGAAAGGGATTGGCAGTAGTGGAAAACTGCCAGGGGAGGGGGAGGTGGGATTGGCAGTAGAGGGAAACTGCCAGGGGAGGGAGGGCACACCTCATCAACAAGGGTATCTGCTAACGAACGTTTGTATACCTAACCCTGAATTGTACTCCACATCTTAAAATTAAAAAAAAAAAAAAAAAATTAGAAAGAGCTGACATTTTAGTTTGAGTTTCAAGGCAGGAAAAAAACTGACGCCCAAGCTTGAAGGCAGTCAGGCTGGTCAAGTTTTCTCTTACTCATGAGAGAATTAACCATTTTGTTCTATTCAGGCCTTCAGCTGATTAGATAGGACCCATCTACATTAGGGAGGGCCGTCTGCCTTACTTAGTCTACCAACTGAAGTATTAGTTGCATCCAGATACTCTCACAGATAACATTCAGAGTAATGCTTGACCAAAATGTCTGTACACAGTGTGACTTGGTCAAGTGGACACAAAATTAACCATAACACTCAAACTCAGAATAGTACTGAATAGAGAATATTTGTGAAAAACCTAGAGATGTCAAACTCAAAGGAGAAATTTTGAAAGTGTTTCCAGCAGCAAGAAAATGATATCACTATAACCACTTGTAGTCAATAGTGTGAAGGTCTCATTCAATGTAGTATAAGAAGATAAGAATTAAATGGTATAAGATTTGGAAGATGAATAATAAAACTATTTTTATTTGTAAAAAATGTGACTTGAAGCAAAGAAAATCAAAGTGCTTTTCAACTATTCGAACTAATAAGAAAGTTTCATAAGTTTACTGGATCCAAATCAGCATGCAAAAATAATTGTAATTTCAACAAAACAATAATAGCCAACTAGAAAATCAAACAGAAATTTTAAAAAAACATATAAAATACCCAGGAATAAACCTAGATGATTAAGACCTCTATGAGGAAAATAAAATATTTTTGAAGAAATAAAAAAAATGTGGAACATAGAAGATATACTTCTCCATTCATGAATCTTAAATATGTTCATCTCCCCCTCCACAATACCATATAAATGTAATAACATTCTAACCAAAAACCAAAAGATATTTTATGGAACTTGGCAAGTGAATTCTAAAATTAATATGGAAGCACAAAGAATCAAGAATATTCAAAATAAATTTGAAGAAGACAGATGGGGGAGGGGAAAAATTGCCTGACCAAATATATCAAGAATTTATAGAGCTATAGAAAAGGAGACAGTGTGGTATTGGCACAGGAAAAGTGAAATAAACCAAAGGAACATAATAGAAAGTCCAGAAATAGATACTTGCATATGTGGAAATTTGAAATATTACCAACACAGCATTAAAAATCAGTGAGAAAAAGCAGAACTAGTCAATAAATGGTACTAGGACAATTGATTAACCATGTGGAAAAAATAAAATAAAATTGGATCCCATTCTCACACCATATACACAAATAAATTCCAGATGGATTAAAGGCCTAAATTTTAAAAGCAGCTATTGGTAAAAAAAAAAAAAAAAAAAAAAAGAATATCTTTATAATATTTATATGTAGTAAAATTTCTTAAACAAGACACAAAAAGTAGAGCAAAAGATTAACAAATTTGATGACACAAAGATACAAAAACTCCTATGTTCAACAAAAACACAAAATAAAAAGAAACCACAGCCTTTGAAAAGATATTCATAACTCATAGGAATGATAAAGACATTTTTTGCTAAATAATTCCATGGAAGAATGAAAAAGTGTGAACAGGCAACTCAAGGAACAAGTTGTTTAGATGAATGAGAAACATGAAAAGAAATAACAGTAGAACATCATATCAGATTGGAAAAATTTAAATTATAACAATATCAAGATTTGTCATGGTTGTAGGGTAATACTCCCTCTCATGTATTGCTAGTAAGCATGTAAATTGGTAGCACTATTTTAAGAGCAATTTTGAATTATCTTATAAAGTTGATGATGTTCATACTCTCCAACTTAAATTCTGACAGATATATACCTTAAGGAAAATGTATATATAACTTAAGGAAAATTTAAGGGAAGTTTTACATGTGCAGAAAGAATTGGGTACAAAAATGTTTATTGCAGCATGAATAATGAAAAAATATTTAAAAATATAAATGTTGTTTAATAAGAGAATAGATTAAAAATTGCGCATAGCCATATGGTGGAATAATATATAGCATTTTAAAAATGTACTAGAGATCCTTGTGTGAAGATAAATGTCAAAAACATACATTGAAAAAATCAAGTTGTGCAATGATATGTTCACTAGTAAACTATTTATGAAAATTTTAAATACCAGTAAATATAACCACATGTAGTATTATCTACATTTATGCACATGTAAACGTAGAGTGAAGATACAAATTTTGCACAGGATTTATAAAACACTAAGTCTGTGACTATTGTATAGGAGGGCAAGATAATGAAATCAAGAAGAAATACTCAAATGACCTCTACTATTGTCTATTAAGTTCCAAAAAAACTGGAGCACACTTTGGTATTTTGTTTTGCTTTTGTAAAGCTATGTGGTGAGTGGGATGCAAGGGTATTTATTTTTTGCTATTTTCTTTTTTATTCATTTTATTTTTAAAATGTGGGGTACAAGTCAAGATTAGGTACATAAGTGGTCTACATGCAGGTGAAGTTTGCGCCTCCTACTGGTCCTCGCTTCCCCTGGTTTAGGATCAGGTACCCTTAATTATATTATGTCCAGAAAGAACTGTTCCCATCGTGGTCAGTGTGAAGGCTATCCCAAAAAACTGTGAGATCCACACCCTACCCAGTAATATGAAGTAGTATATTCTCATTTGTATGTTTAAAATGTTTCAAAATATTTTAAAAATGTAATAAGGTGAAAAAGCAAAGTGCCTAACAGAATGTATAGTACCCTATTATTTGTTTTATACATTTATGCCTTTACCAGCATAGTATATCTCTGGAAGAGTAATAAGAAACTGCTCTCATTTGTGCTTGCTGTGTTTGAGGGGCCAGGGAATGAGAGATACTTATATTTACTATATACTCTTTTGTCCCCACTGACTATTTAGTTTTTTTTAAAAAAATCTAAAAAGTAAGCATAAAAAGCATTTTGCTATGTATTTTCATTTTATACTCTTCTATATGTCCTTTATTTGAAAGTCATCCCTCCTCACAAAAGAAAGTCACCCTTCTTTCTTTTTCCTCCAAAATAATTATATGTGCTCAATTTAATAACTTGAGGAAAAGTTTGAGTTGTATGATTGTATATAAGTACACTTGTATATGTATATATGTATATTTTTATATTTATACATCAATATATTACATGGGTGTATATTAGGAGCCTTATAATTTGTCTAAGTTTGCACAATTACACAGTACCACTACTGTAACTTGAAATCAGGTTTTATGACTTTAAATGCTATTTTAAAATGCAAATATATATGTATATATGTATACATACAGTCATGCACCATATAATGTTTCATTCAACAACAGATCACATAATGATGATGGTCCCATAAGATTATAACGGAACTGAAAAATTCCTATGGTAGCTATTGTAATGTTGCAGTACAATGCATTACTCATGTGTTTGTGGTGATGCTGGTGAAAACAAACCTGCAGCACTGCTAGCAGTATAAAAGCATAGCACATAAAGGTTTATATATTTACTACACTGTACTTTTTATTTGTTATTTTAGGAAAAAAATGATGTCCTAATTATATGTGTATGTGTGTGAGTGTGTGTATACAGTTTATATATATAAACTGTAAAACAGCCTCAGGCTGGTTCTTCAGGAGGTATTCCAGAAAACGGCATTATTATAATAGGAGATGACAGCTTCATGCATGTTACTGCCCCTGAAGACCTTCTGTTGGAACAAGATCCGATGGTGGAAAACAGTGACATTGATGATCCTGACCCCGTGTAGACCTAAGCCAATGTGTGAGTTTGTATCTTCATTTTTACAAAAAGTTAAAAATATAAAATATTTTTAAAATAGAAAAAAGCTATAAGGAAGAAATTGCTGTGCATAACTGTACAATGTGTTTGTGTTGTAAGATGTTTTATTATAAATAATAGAAAAATTTTAAAAATTAGCAAGTTTATAAGTAAAAAGTTATAATGAGCTAATGCTAATGTATTATCATAGAAATAAAAAATTGTTTTTATAAGTTTAGTGTAGCTGGAATGTATCTACAGTGTATATGAAGTCTTCAACAGTGCACAGCAATGTCCTAGGCCTTTGTATTCATTCACCACTTACTAACTTCCATTAAGTTCCCAGAGCAACTTTCTGTCTTGCAAGTTCCATTCATGATAAATGCCCTAAAAAGATGTACAATTTATTCTTTTCCCCCTTTATTTATTTATTTATGTAAGGATGGGATCCCACTATATTGCCCAGGCAGGTATTGATCTCCTGGGCTCAAGAAATCCTCCCAACTCAGCCTCCCTAAGTACTGAGATTACAGGCATGAGTCACTGCATTCAGTATTCATTTTCTATTTTAATTTTTGTTATTTTTTTGACTTTTAACTTTTTTTATTTTAAAGATATGGGGAACAATTCAAGGTTGGGTATACAGATGTTCATGATGCAGTTACCCTTGTTGATAATGTAGCCCCCCGCCATGGCAGTTTCCCTTAACTGCCAATCCCATCCCCCCTCCCTTCAGTTTCCCACTACTGCCAGTCCGTTTCTTACAGTACTGTGATAATTGTTCAAGGTTCGCTTATGAGTGAGAACATATGGTACTTTGTTCTTTGTTTCTGAGTATGATAGACTCTAAATCTATCCAAGTTGCTGCGAAGTCCATATGTTTGTCCTTCTTTATGACTGAATAATATGCCATTGTATATATGTAACACATTTTTTAATCCAATCCAGTTTCAATGGGCAGCACGGTTGGTTCCATGTTTTTGCTATTGTGAATAGTGCAGCAATAAACATGTGTGTGCAGGTATTTTTTTGGTGGAATGATTTGATTTCTTCTGGGTATATTCCCAATAGGGAGATTACTGGGTCATATGAAAGGTCAATTTCTAGTTCTTTCAGAAATCGCCACACTGTTTTCTAAAAAGGTTGCACTAGTTTGCCTTCCCACCAGCAGTGCAGAAGCATACCTTTTCCTCCACATCCTTGCCAGCATCTGTTGTTGTTTGTTTTATTACTGATGGCCATTCTTACTGGGGTTAGGTGATATCTCAATGTGGTTTTGATTTGCATTTCTCTGATGATGAGTGAGGCTGAGCACTTTTTCATGTGTCTGTTGGCTACCTGGAACTCTTCTTTTGAGAAGTATGTATTCATGTCTTTTGCCCACTTTTTAATGGGGCGGCTTGTTGTTGTTGTTGTTGTTTTCTGGCACATGTGAGCTCCTTGTAGATCCTAGATGTTAGGCCTTTGTCAGATACACAGTTGGCAAATATTTTTTCCCATTCTGTGGGCTGTCTCCTCATTCTATTGATGGTTTCTTTTGCTTTGCAGAAGCTTTTCAGTTTGATGAGGTCCCACTTGTCTATCTTATCTCTTATGGCATGGGCACTTGGGGTTTTGATCAGGAATTGGTTGCCAGTTCCAATTTCCATAAGGATGTCTCCTGCATTTTCTAAGGTTTTTTTTTTTTTAACTGGAGTTTCACTTCTTCACCCAGGTTGGAGTGCGGTGGCATACACTCTCACAGTCACCCCAGTGTCGACTTTCTGAACTCTAGTGATCCTTCTGCCTCAGCCTTCCGAGTAGCCGAAACTATAGATGTGCACTACCACCCCTGGCTATTTTTTTGTTTTATTGTAGAGATAGGGTCTCACCAAATTGCCTGGGCTGGTCTTGAACCCGCGGGCTCAGGCAATCCACTCGCCTTGGCCTCAAGTGCTGGGATTACAGGCTGAACCACTGAGCTCGGCCTCTAAGTTTCTTATAGTTTGAGGTTTTATGTTTAGATCTTTGATCCATTTAGAGTTAATTTTTGTGTATGGTGATAGGTAGGGGTCCTGTTTCAATCTTCTGCGTGTGATCAGTCGGTTTTCCCAGCACCACTTACTAAATAGGTTTTCTTTTCCCCAGTGGTTGTTGTTGGAGGCTTTGTTGAAGATGAGTTGGTTGAGAAATTGAGACATTGCTTCTGGAATCTCTATTCTGTTCCATTGGTCCATATGTCTGTTCTTGTACCAATACCAGGCTGTTTTGATTATTGTAGCCTTATAGTAAAGTTTGAAGTCTGGAAGTGTGATACCTCCTGCTTTGTTTCTTTTGCTAAGGATTGTTTTGGCAATTCATGGTCATTTATGTTTCCATATGAATTTCTGTATTGTCATTTCCAGATCTGAGAAGAATTATGTTGGTAATTTAATGGGTATTGCCTTTGGTAGGATGAACATCTTAACAATGTTGATTCTTCCTATCCATGAACATGGAATATTTTTCCATTTGTTTGTATCTTCTTGGATTTCTTTGAGTACTGTTTTGTAGTTTTCATTGTAAAGGTCTTTCACATCTCTGGTTAGGAAGATGCCAAGTTATTTCACTTTTTTGTGGCTATTGTGAATGGGATTGTGCTTTTTATTTGGTTCTCTGCCTGCTTATTGTTTGTGTATAAGAATGCAACTGTCTTTTGGACATTTATTTTGTACCCTGAGATTTTGCCAAAATCCTCTATAAGTGCAAGCATGTTTTTGACATATTCTCTTGGATTTTCAAGGTATAGGATCATATCGTCAGTAGAGTGGGATAACTTACCTCTTCTTTCCCTATTTTGATACCCCTGACTTCCTTCTCTTGTCTAATTGCTCTAGCTAGGACTTCCAACACAATGTTGAACAAGAAGGGTGAGAGTGGCCTTCTATTTTTAAATACTGTATTTTTACTGTACCTTTTCTATGCTTAACTATGCTTAAATATGCAAATATTTACCATTGTGTTATAATTGCCTACAGTATTCAGTATACAGTAATGTGCTGCACATAGGATTATAGTCTAGGAGCAACAACATATGCCATATAGCCTAAGTGTGTAGTAATCTGCCATCTAGGTGAATGAAAGGACACTCTAGGATGTTCGCACAATGACAAAAACTATCTAATAATTCATGACTGCGTGTATATATATACATATATATGTATATAGGTACACATCCACACCATACTGTCCCAGCATGGATTCAAGAAATTGGGAATTGAATTGGGTAATTTTTAAAGCATGCAAGACAACAGTCCCACTTCTCCATGCAAATGCCACAGACAATCACTATCTTCTGGCCCCTCACCTGGTTTTCTCAAAGACCAGGACTATTTCACATGTTTTTGCTTTTTTTTTTTTCTCAGCATCTGTAGAAATGTTTAGTGAACAGAGTAGCCCTTTTAAAATTATTCATTACCTCTACAATATAATTGCTCACAGTCTACCATGTGTGTTCCCAGGTGAACATGATAGTACTTCTGAGAACCTGAGCTATCCTCATGGAAGATGATTTGTTAGGGAATCAGACTCTGAAGTTTTCAAATTAAATATATTTCAATTAAAATAATTTAAGTTGGAAGTACCAAACTCATAAAACAATTTCCTATAATGCATATTTCCCTCTCTGTTGGGAATAAACTTGGAAGATGAGGCTTATCCTTAAGTAAAAGACTGTGGAGAAATTTTAAAGTCTGAAAATAAATGAGCTGAACAGATTTCCCCTTCCCTCAACTTCTTAAGACAAGCTACAGTTTTCATAAAGTACAAACTCACACTGGAATTCATCGAGTTGGGTTTTTTCCCTCTTGTTTCCTGTGTGGCATCAACTTCAGGAGCTTTATTAAAACAGTGTGTCAGAGGCCTTGATGAGTTAATACCCAACTGGGTTTTAAAGTCTTAATTCTTCATTCAAATAGTAATTAAATTCCAAAGCTTAACTCAGTTAAGACTTTTTTCTTCCATCGAACAGGTAGCCTGCTTGTCATGGCAGGGGGTTCCTAAACTCTCTAAGCCTTGATTAAAATATTTTTTATAAATACAATACACAGTCACCTGATATTATATAGTTGCTTTTTCATTTCATGGTAAAAATGTAAGCTGATAACAGCAAAAAATATTTTTTGCTTTTCATTAATTGAGCCTACCAATTAATTTTACTAAAGATTTATTTCACTGACAAAGTAACTCACACTTATTATAGAAAATTTGGAGAATATATAGAAGTATAAAGTGGAATATAAATAAAAGACCCCCTTACTTAGTCATAACTCCTGTTTAAAGGTGAATGCATTTCTTCTATTCCCATTTAATCTTTTCTACATGTACTGTTTTTTTGTTTGGGTTTTGCATCTTATAGTACACAGTAGTTAGCCTCAGTTTTGCGTTTGCTTTGTTTTTGTTTGTTTTAAAGAACGATACAAGGTTAAAAACAAACAAAAAAAAACCCCTTTCAGGTCAGTAGAGCTGACCTATTTCTTTTGCTTTTTCTTTTTTAAAGCAAGATCAAATAAATCAAAATTTGGTCGCATTTTCTTTGGCATGGTTCTTAGTTCCTTTGGTGCTTTCAGATGTTAGATTTAAAAGCTCTGTTTTGTAGCAGAAAGAGCAGGGACTTTAGAATCTCACCAACCTAGACTTGAATTCTAATTTTACTTCCTTGTAACTACGTTTTAGGTATATCAGTTTAGCAAATATGTATGCAGTCTACTTTTTTGGTATGACAGATGCTATTATTTAATCTGTTTGAGGCAATGTAATTTAACTTCTAGGAACCCCTGTGTCCTTACTTGTAAAATATATATCCTCTCCCTTGAAGGGTTAATGTAAGAACTAGAGGAAATGCTATAGGAAGCATGCACCACCAAGTCAACATTCCCTGAATGGTACCTATTTTAGTCACTTAGAAAAATCCTCATGGATTTTAAACAGACTAGCTTCAAATTACACAAGTGAGCACGATTAATGACAAACGAAACTAGTTAACTCCAAAGGAGTTAATTCACTGCTGAAGAGAGTATTTTTAGTAAATCAACTGAAAGGTTTCTATAAGGTTTCAGACTATCTACTCTTTGCTCATGAGATCTGTTTAAGACCAGAAAATTGAGACAAAAGAGGAGGAGGAGGAGGAGGAGAAAGGTAGGAATGAATGGACAAATTGGAGTAGAGAGAGAAGGGAGGAAGGAAGGAAATAAAGCAAAAAAGAAAGAAAAAAGAAAAATAGATTTGACTCTGATAGGAAGATTAAAGAAGGATATGCAGAATGAATTGATTAGAAGAAATTCAAGAATCTAAAATAGATGAAGGATATAAAACCTAGGATAAGAGGAATTCTGGTATGAATAGCAAAAGAGAAGAAAATATTAGAGAGTCATTGCATAGCTCGTGGCAGTAAAGGTTGAATTGGTGCACAGTTCAGCTGGATGGGACAGTCACTGTGATGGTATTCCAACATGCAGACATTTCAGGAACAAAAACAGATCACCAATTACCCTCTCACGACATGGAAATAGGATGGAACAAAAACAGATCACCAATTACCCTCTCACGACATGGAAAATGTATGTTACCCCCAGTCCACTGGGCTAATGACCTTTTGAGAACAGTGTGACCCTAGTGACAGGATCCTAATCTCTGAAAATTCTAATTTTCAAAATAAACACTACCAGAAAAAGATACCTATTGTATTACAAAAAATATTTATTCAGCAATATTAGATTTCATTAACTTGGAGTGTTATTTTCTTTGTTGTTTTAAAAAAGATCCTTTTAAAATATAACCACTGTAAATATTAAAATGTATATAGTAAGTAAAGGCTAATGAAAAGATGAAACTATGCACTTGACTTTGGAGTCAGACAGAGGACTGTTGCCATAGATTCATGTAAATCAGTGGCAAGACAGCAAGTCACACTTCAGCAGCTGTTCCTCGGATCCTTTCTCATTAAGACAATGCCTTTTTGACTATAATGTAGTGGAAATTCTTTTAAGTTTTTCCACATAATTATTGAAACCTTTAGGTGATAGTCCTTGCCTAATTCTCTGGTTTATAAGCTTTGGTTTTATCTTTTTTTTTTTAATCATTTTATCTTTTTAAGAAAATGTCCAGTTTAGTGTATTGCCTACCAAATTAAAAATATAAACATTTTATGGCACATTTGCATGTTTTATATTTCTTTCCTCTTTCTTGTTCCTCTCAGGTAGGTTTGACTTAGTTCCATGAAAAAAATGAACTGAAATCATGAAAGTCTTTCATTCTTACTTTCTCCATTCCTTAACAACCAAAATTAGTGACACTTTCAACCAATTTTTAAACATATGTTGTTGAGGGCCAGAAAAAAATAAAAAATAAATCTAGGTTGATTTTTCTTTTTTCTGAAAAGTGAAAAGCTCCATCTTTACTTAGAGAATTTAAATTTGAATTATTTATCTCATGTATTGTAAATTGCTTCTTTTAATGAAATTTGGAAGCGTGTAAAAAGAAGGCATTTACAATAAGAAATGTAAAAATACAAAATAAATATCCAAAATATGTAAGTACGGGTAAGATAAAATTAGATGAATAAAAAGTAACAGCAAAACAGAAAATCAATTCTACATAAAACCAAAAAACACTTAAAAATTATTTTAAGTACAAATCATAAAGTGAGAAGATAAATTAAAAGTGAAATAAATTTATAAAAATTTAATACAGTTAGAGAATAATAACTCTTAAAAGAGATGTATCCCAAAATAGGCCGGTATCATAACAGTAGGTCTTTGTGATACCATATTTCTAAGTGTTTTTATTTAAGAATGAGGTTTTGATTATCAAAGGAATGTTTAAAATGAATTACTACATACATGTATTACCCAAAACAATTTATTGTGAATACCATATATCAATCATTTTGTACCTTTGAAGTTTATACTTTGACATCCTCAAAGTGATCAAGAAGAATCAAATTCAAGCCCCAGGGTATAAACAGTAACAGGGAAAGGTCAGGTTGAATTTTTTTTTTCCATGTTAATAATGGTGAGAGTGGGTTTGATTCTTTATAGAACAAAGTGGACCTTTATTTTGACACAGTTTCTCTTCTTTAGAAAATCACGTGAAAATAGCCGACATATAGCAGATGAGAGAATTTCTTGCTCTAAGGAACAAACATAGTGTTTAAGCAGATTTCTAATAGCTTGAGAAGTGCCACAGAATTCTACTCAGATGCGGTAGAATGCCAACTGGCTTGGGCACAAAACTTCTAGCTTTGTTGAAAACATCTACATGCAGTGAAAAGATGACCTTTAAAAAAAAAAGTCTATCTTTCTTTTTTATTTTTCAGTATACTGCAAACATTTTGATTATAGGGTTCATCCCATGTGCTACCCAATTTACTAATAACATTACAAATATTGTAGTTCTAAATTCCTTGGCTTGTTATAACTGGCCTCACTTGTTTATTCTCCTTCCAAGAAATATATTATGTCTAACCTTCTTTCTTTATATTGATGCATACTGATAACAAAAGCATCTCTAGTACTTTTTGTGTTTCAGATTAGAAACGAAAAAAAAAAAAAGATATCCACACATCGTGTATAATCCAAAATAAACAAACTGAAATACTTCAGCATCTGTTTTGCTGTAGCTTTCAAAGTGCTGAGGCTTTAAAGGAGATTCCTTAAAAAAAAAAGAACTTTTTAACAATAGAGTAAATACAAGGACTAAATATTTCTATTGTGAGAAAAAGTCTAATGAATTTTTTGAGCATTTGCTTTTTTTCTTAGTCACCTATGTGCAGTAATTTTGTCTCCATTCTTCTTTAAAAACTAGTGGCAAAAATGAGAAAGTTCTTAAGTAATTAAAATAATATTTTTTCTTGGTTAATTAAAATGGTCTTTTGGATTAGAAACTAATGGTGATGGGGTTATTAACCTAACACTATGTTTTGCTTTCAGTTGAAAAATAATGTGATATTAGCTTTAATTATTACATGGTCTGGAAATAGTAGTACAGGCAACTTTTCTTTTTTTCAATTTCCAGATATGTTTCTGGTTTAATTACAAAACACTTATAAAATTGTTTCTTCCCTTCATGTGAGAAAAAGTTGCAAAACTCAGTTCAAAACTTCGAGATTTATCAATTTTTGCAGAAATAATATTGCAATAAAAGATTAAAATCATCCAGATCTCATTTTATAGATGAAAAATTTTAAAAGTGTGTTTCAAGAGATTTTTCACATTTAATTTTTAAAAGCTACTCACTAGATAGTATTAGCAAATGATGTCAAATGTAGAAAAGCATCAAATGCCTTATATCGCAATAAAAATGTCTTTTAGGTTCAATAGTCTTCATTTTAAAAGACTCTAATGCACATATATCTAGAAATGAAATTATATGGCTATGAAAGAGAACTTCAACATATATCATCAGTTTCATTCTGCAGTACTGTTTCTGTATTAAAGTAACACTAAGAAATTATTGAGGACAATAGTCGGAACAAAAATTGCCTATTCTTGTTTTGACCATACAGATAGTGACAGTAGCACCTTCATTTTTAAAGAAGTGTGAGTCTTTTTCATAAATGTCCATTTTATTTTTCATCTGTAGGAAAACTATTTCCATGGAGATTATCAGTCACGTTTCTTCCACTAGTATTAGGATCAGGTGGTTGGCTGGTCACTTCCCCTCTACTAGTGTTAGGCTCAGGTTGTTGGTATGTGCAACTTATGCTTACAAAAGACGTAGTGGTACAAAGTCCTGCCATCTCTGACCAACTCAATCATCTCTACCTTCTACCCCATGAAAAACAGACCTTTAATAATTGTACATGCATCAGCCAAGCATGCTGATGTGGCAAGGCCAACGTAACAGAATAAGGCATTCAGAAAATATGCCTGGTTCAATTCCCTCCCCACTCTCTGACTCACTGCTATCTTGGCTATGTCATTGGCAATTCTGGGCATCAGGTTGTTCAAATAAAATGGCTAACCAAGGTTTTTGCTGACTACCTACCTCATAGAAGCATGGCTATCCTCAGCTATTAAGCTATTGTAAAGCAATCCCAAAACATAAAGTGCTACCTAAGCATTAATGGTCCTGACTCAGTGAGACAGAAAGTATGCTGTACATTGAATCACCAGCCTTGCTTCCTTCTTTCAACCCTTTGTGAAATTTCCTGGGAAAAAAGTGCCATTCTAGGATGACTGGTGCTGAGCTTGCTTCTGGAAGGTAACTAAGAGGATTGAATTGCAAGTCACAACATCTTTGGGTCATATTCCTTTGTTAATTGGGGAAAATTGATTTTTAAAAAAAGACTAGACTTTTTTTAGTTTTACAGAAAAATTCATCAGAAAGTAGAGTTCGAATATACACACACAGTTTCCCCTGTTATTTACATCTTGTAGTACTGTGGTGGTACATTAGTTACAACTGACTGGGTTCAGGACTGACAACCTCAAAATATGGCATGCTGGCATTTGAAAAGCAGTGGAAGCAGGAAGGTCATTCTTACTTTCTCCTCGCTCCTCTCCCCTGAAGCAGGCTATAAAATCTAAGAAGGTCATTCTTTGACCTTCACCTGCCTTTCTATCCTGAAGCAGATCATGAGACCCTGATGTGAGGGGCGCCCTCCCTATGCCTGAGGAAAAGAACATCCTTATCTCTGATGATACAGGGATACAGAGAAAAATTTGAACAGACTTTGCTGAGTTCCCCCCAGTTGATTTCATTAGATCATACCCCCTTTGTTCAGTCATACTTCTTTATGACTATCCATCTCATCGTCAAACCTAAGTATAAAAATACACATGTTTACCTGTTTCATTGGGTCTTTATTCCTGAGGCTTCCTTTATCATGGAAAACATATATTAAATGAATGTGTACGCTTTTTTCTTGGTAATCTGTCTTTTGTTATAGATGCTTCAGGTATTAAAAGACTGGAATAAAAATGCATAATATCCTGATCATCCGGCAAAGAGACAAAAATTTATGATGAAAGACTTCTTCTGGGAAGCAAAATTTACTTCAAGCAAACGAGAGAGGAGAAGCCCTTAAAACTCTTGCCTACAAGGGATGCATAAAAGCTTGAATCAAACTGGGGGGTGGAAATTGGAAAGATAGGGTCAGAGAAAAAGAAATTTTAAATGAACACTACAGAAGGAGAATTTGGAGAGTAATTAGTATCTTTCAAAAATAGGAGCTTGAAAATGTTTGAGCGGTGACTTTATGAAGCCAAAAGTAATCTTTGGGAAGAGAAAAGAAATGTTCAACCAGCATGCTGACTTTCTTACTCAATTAACATTTTTCTTGTACAGAATCAACATAAATCTGCCCAGGGAAAACCCTTTGCATATTTCCCTCTATGAAGTATCAGCTTGTGATTTATCGAAGCTACTAATGAAATATGGAGCTTTGTGAATGAACAAAAAAGCATTTATTGTGAGAGTTCTCATTTCTTATTGTTCCCCAGTAAGAGCTTACTTGTTTTAAATAAAACACAAACTTGAAAGCTTTAATAATGAACTCACATGACAGAGAACAAATATACTAAATACCAGGCTTCATTGAATTTTAAGAAATCATGCACTGAAAAAAGCACTATTATCTTACTTTTAACTAAATTAGATAAAACTTTCCTGGGTATAATTAAGATATGCAGTATCTTAATTTAGGAGACACTAAAATATGAAAAAGTGTTTAGCACTGATGAAATACAGTTTATGATATAATCTAGAGGAAGAAATACTTGATTCTTTCAGATTCCATTTAGAAATACATTGAATTGCAGGTAACCTATTAAATAGATCCTAAAACTATTTTCACATTTAATTTTCATTAGAAAGGATGCAAATCAAAACCACACTGAGATACCACCTAACTCCAGTCAGACTGGCCATCATTAATAATTCAAAAAACAACAGATGTTGGAGAGGATGCAGAGAAAAGGGAATGCTTCTACACTGTTGGTAGGAGTGCAAGCTAGTACAACCTCTGTGGAAAACAGTATAGCGATTTCTAAAAGATCTAAAAATCAACCTTCCATATGACCCAGCAATTCTTTCTTCTGGGAATATACCTGGAAGAACTCAAATCATTCTATAAAAAAAGATACCTGTGCATACATGTTTATTGCAGCATTATTCACAATAGCAAAAACAAAAACCAACCATGCTGCCCAGCAAAAGTGGACTGGATAAAAAAATGTGGTACATATACACAATGGAATATTACACAGCCATAAAGAAGGACAGAATTGTGAACTTCACAACAACTTGGATGGATTTAGAGTCTATCACACTCAGTGACCTATCACAGAAACAAAGAGTACCACATGTTCTCACTCATAAGTGGACCCTGGACATTTACCATAATACTACATGAAAAGGATTGGCAGTAATAGGTCACTGCCAGAAGGGAGGGCATATAACATCAAAGGTACCTGATCCCAAACCAGGTGAACTGAGGACGAATGGGAGGCCCAAACTTCATCTGTACAATGACTGCTTATACACCTAACCCTGAATTGTGTTCTACATCTTTAAAATAAAAAAAGAAGAAAGGGTGTGGTGGGGTTTTTTGCTATTATGTTGTGTTTTATTAGAAGTTATTTATCAAAAACATTACTGAGTTGGCTGAAGTTCGGCCATCTAATTTTGAGATACTCTTCTTATTTAAAAAATTATATTTTGAATCAGTATCAGATTAACTTAATTTTTGAGAAGTTATCTAAGCTCATTAAGCCTCAGTTTCCTGAATTAGGTAACAAAGGTATGATAATAGTGCTTATTAAGAGTTATTACAAGGAACAAAAGAGTACTCAACATCTCATAAGCATTTGATAAAAATCAACTATCAGTTATTACTTAACATATAGGAATCAGACTGATCTGAATTTGTCTTCTGGTGCTACAATTTTCTATCCATAATAACAGGCAAACTGATTATCCTCTCTGCCTCAATTTCTTAGTCCTAAATGATAATAATGATACTAGTCTTCCAGATTCTTGGGAGAGTTCAATGAGCTTATAAAAGCACATGACCTTCCCTACATTATGCCAGTCGTATCACACTGACTTAACTAAAAACTTGGAGGTAGAAGATGGCATCTATTGAGCACTTATGTGCTCCAACACTCTATGCTCTTTGACTCATTTAATCTTCACAATAATCCTAGGAGGTAGGGGCAATTATGATTCCCATTGAACTAATGAGGGAACTGAGGCACAGGGTAGCTAAATGGTCACAAAGTTTTGGCAGAACTGCATATTGGGCCCAGACAGCATGGCCTCAGAGCTGTATGCAGCTCAAGCTACTTCTTCACTTAACTTCATCACTAGAAATAATACGAGACAGCTTTATAGAATGAACAAGGCCTTCTACTAGGTCAAATTATTGAGGAAATAATAATCCAAGATAAGGCTGGCCAGCACAGATGCTCTTGTCAGTGAGCGGCAAAGGCAGGACATAGGACATGCCGTTAGAGAGGAGGGTTGCTCACAGTTACAGTACTTGGCGCACAGCTTAAGTTGAGTCATTGACAACTTCCTGCATAGCCTCATAAGCTGAGGAATAACATGGAAGGTATTTAACAATCTGTATGAACACGTAAGTCCTGTGAAATAATGAGCAATCCGTCATTTAAGTTAACAAAAAGAGAAACAGTTCTAAGCAAATTTAAACAGTTGTGAAGACAACCATGTTCAAGGATGAAAGGAATGTAATACTTGTACTTGGAAATATTTAATAGGCAAGCCAAATGAAGTTCAGGGGAAAGCAGACCGACTAGCATGGTATGGAAATGGGAAGATTTAACTGTACAGGGCTCCAGAAAATGACAAGAGAGCTGGTGAGAATGACGTATAAAACTGAAAAATCACTTCGGCTCATGAACTCTGACCACCCACTGTATTTGTAAGAGTTTTAAGACTTAATTTTCTTCGTTTCAAGTGTGTTTATGTGGATTTGTAAGCAAGATTGTAAACTCTGGTAACTGATGTGGTGCAGTGGAAATTTCACAAAATCAGGATTGGAAGAGATGAGTCTAAGACCTGGTCTGCCTCTCCAGCCAAATGGTCACAGAAAAACCATCTCCTCTATGTCTCAGTTTCCTCATTTGTGAAATAAAAATATCTACCCAAAATAGGAATGTATATGTAAGAAGCATAAAATGTGTACTTCTACCCAAATATGAGGTACTGCGACATTAGAAGAAAAAAAACCTTTGAGATCAGAAGACTGAGGTCAAGATTCTGCCACCTATTTGCTTCATGACATTGGCATGGGATAATTCAATGATGCCACTTAACCTCTATGAACTTTAGATTCCCTATCTAAAGAATGGGTTAATAGTACTTAACGACTCCAATGGGCTTCTGTGCAAGTCACATTAACCCTGCAAGGTAGGTTAGCATCACGCCTATTTTATAGATAAGAAAAATATGATATAATATTTTTTTCTGTTATTGTTGTAATGAACTTCATAAAATCTGTAACAGTTCTAGACATGAAATAAAAATAAATGTTTGTTTATCAATTTAAGAACATGGCTATCTTAATGGAAGAGATTAGATGTCAAATAGAAGAACTCTTATCAGCCACAAAGTCTTTATTGTAGGATGCCTTCATGGGGTGGTTGGCCCAGATGATCTTTCAGTGTTCTTTTCAGATATCCGGTTCTGGGAAGTCAAATTGAAACTGAACAAAGAACATAACTGGCAGAAATGAAATTGCTGCTTTTCTGAAGACAGTGCTATTTGTCTGAAAATGTTAACATGTAGATGGGAAGGAGGAAATAACAGGTCTGTGATTCATGATACAAAAGCTAAGAAAAGGTAGGTTTTCCTTGTGGCTACAAAACAAACAAAAAAAGCATATAAAACCAGTGTTTAAATGTTAATTTGCTACAGTACATCACATGTTTACAGCAAGAATTTGATGGAAGCATCAGATTGAAAAAACAAATCCTTCCCTATTGCAATATACTTATAAAGAAGATACCCAACTGTCTCCCACAACACATATTTACATTTCTGCAGGGAATATCCTGACCTTATTTGCTGTAGCAACCATGAAACAATGGGTAATATGAAATATTTCAGAAGAAAGGAAAACCTTGTGGTTTCTCAGATAACAGAAAGGACTACCCTATCTTGTGTTTCTTGTACTTGCTGCTGTGTACTTGGTTTATCTGTTAGCCATTGTACCCTCAGTGTTTTATAACCAACCTTCAGACTTATTCAACTCTCTGCATTTTAAAGCAGAAATTTGAAAGTGAAAAAATGGTTAACATGGCACCTCACATGTTACAGATTTTAGAGACATTTTGGCAAACAATTAAATTAACAAAAGACTGATTATTCTTCTGAAATAGTATCCAGGCATAGGAAGTGTATCTCTCAACCGTTCTTTCTCTAAAACACTTTTATTCATTTCAAGTTCACCTTATGCTGCAGTAGAAGTCAGAAAGGAAAAAAGAACTCACAAAATTTCATAGCATTCCATTTTACAAATTATAATAACTAGGCTGTTCTGTAAAATGTCTGGTCAGGAAAAAGGCTGAAACTACTAACTAAAGTGAGGTCTGAGCTTCTCCTGAGAATTAGAATTCCTTGTACTCTTCCAAGTCCTCGATGACATAGATAACGGAAAATTAATTTTAATGCTAATGATATGCTTAAATTGGCAAAGATCAGTAGTCATTATGGACTGGTTTTTGTTCATGACTTAATTTTGCCATTTTAAACCTTTAAGCAGGTTTTAAAATACTTAATGCAGCACTCCCCAAACTCTGGTGTTTACCTTACTCCAAAAATCCATTTTTCATTATTTCACTCTCTTCCACACAGAGAATTTAAGTAAGAGGGCTTTGGATCAACACTGTGATTGGATTCAAATCCCAAAGTCTGTGCTAAGCTGTGTGAATATGGGTAAATTTTGGAGTCCCTCTGTAAAACGGGGATGATATCTCTTAAGACTAACTTATGAGGGAGTGAAGGTTAAATCAGATTGTACATGTAAAGTGCTTTCAGCAGTGTCTGGAAAAATTTAATTCTTCTAATAAATGTTAGTAGTTATTATTCCATTCATAGATGAAAGTATATGAATATTTAAATTTTTTTTCTAAAGAGTCAATGTCAAAAGTGCTTTTGAATTCCCCTTTTTGAGTTAAAATAAAAGTTAGCCTGTTACAACCATTTGAAATTGATAAGCTCTATCCAAAGGAAACATGCAAACTTATACATGCAAAATAAAAATTTTTTAATGAAATGCAAATCTGAAAAACCTTAGTAAATCACTGGGTTTTTAAATTCCAAAGACTTTTGTAATGCTGTAAAGCATGCCTTTAAAACTCATAGGCAAGAAACTTAGACATGATTTTGGCAGTGGTGGTGGGAGGATACTTTAGAGTAAAATGGGATTTTAGAATTGAAAAGGATTTTAGATATGCAACTGTAACATTGACTGTATCACCTACAAGGTTTCAGACTTTCAGCAGATTACTCAACTCTTTGTCCTTTATTTTTCTCATCTACAAAATGAAAAATGATATTATTAGCACCAACTTCATAGTGCCACAATAAAGATTTAAATGAGTTAATACATTTAGGTATAGAACAATGCCTGACATCTCCAATGAGTTCTCATTTAATGCTGGTTGTTATTATTAATTTATTATTATTATTTTACAGGTGAGGGAATCAAGGTCAAGAGAGGAAGTGAATTTCCCAAGGTCGTATTTTAGTTAAAGGTAAGGAGTAGGGTTCAGGGCTTCTGATTCTCAGTCTACTACTCTTTCTACTCCAATACCAACTGACTCTTCATTTTGGCCTTGCCTCTAGATATACTTTAGTTCTCTCACCCAGTTAAGAGTTTGCCTTGTTCATTGATGGCTTAGCCAGTGACAGTGTGAGTTCTAGTAATTGGTCTTTACTGCTGATGTTGTAGAAAAATTAACTTTTGACTGTGAAAGGGTTAAGTTCTGTACTGGATGGAGCTTGACTTTTGTGCTCAGTTACTATCCCTGGCCTTTTCCCTGGTTAATCATAAGGTAATTAAAAATGTTCAACAAAGCAAGAGATGAAGATTGAGAATTGTCAAGAAGAGAGAAAAACTGTACCTACCCCTCAAAAGGAATTCATAAAATGCTTGAGTAGTGACTACTTTGACCTCTTCCCAAAACTGCTAGGTGTGGACACATAGTAAGTATTTTTGGAGTAGATAAACTGAGAAGAGGCCCCTTTGCATAGTTTTCCTCCAGAAAATCTTCCCTGCAGGAAATATACAGCAAAGAGAAAGACATGCTTGTATGGGAAAATATGTTGAATCATATTTTCTGCTTATCTCTTTGCATATCCCCACTTCGCCACCCACTGTAGCCCCTACCTACTCAATCTTCTATGTCACAATTCCAGGTGCACTCATTAGCATGCAAAAGACACACAAGGTGGATATATTTGCATATGAAGATGAATAAGTCAAATCTGCCAATGTATAATGACATGGGCAAGTCATCATATTATACTTGTAAACAATTTTTCAGTTAGACCTTGGGAACAAGGAACATGATATTCTCTTTACAAACTAGTGTGGCTTTCTTATTTGAAAGTTTTTTGGTTTTGTTTTGAGGAAATTTTCTGAATCTATTTTGAATGTCAGAATTTGGGCGTCTGCTAAAAGGAAGTTGCTTGAGCTTGGATGTTTGTGCTTAGCTTTGTTTAGGCACAGCTTCTCTATATTTTTCACCAACGTAGTCCTAGCCACAGACAGCTAAGAGTGAATACCAAGGGTCAAAGAAAAACCTGAAGAGGTCAGTTAGAAGCATAATTTTTTCTCATGTTTCACATAGGTATAGCATGAGGTTGTGAACATAGATTCTTGAAGTTAAATGATTTGATCTTGAATCCCTGTTCCACCACTTATTAACTAGGTGATCTTGAACAAGTATTCTATCTTTCCCTTGCATTAATTACTTTCTCTGTTAAGCGGAGATAAGAATAGTACCCTCTTCACAGGGCTGCTGTGAGAATGGAATGAGTTAATTCAAGTAAAGTACTTACAACAGTGTCTGGCGTACAGTGAGCTTGTAATAAATGCTAGCTCTGATTATTTTGAGGATAATCACTTGCATTCTTGTTGTGATATAGCCGGTTTATTTAATGTAAAAATAAAGGATCCCTACCTCCAAAAAAATCATCAAGTAATATATCCATTTATTCAGGAAGAATATATTAAGGGAATACTGAGGACCCACACTATAGTAGGCATTGTGAGAGATACAACGATAAGTAAAGCACACAGTCAGTGCTCAGGGAACTTAAGGTCATGTATGAAGTTGAAAATGGTCCCAATAATAAAACTAAATACTTACTGACCAAGTACAGTGTACCAAGTTTTGTGTAAATTAGCTAGACTCTAAACAATTTTGCAAGGTGGATATTATTTTCACCAATTGACAGCTGTGGAAATAGAGGCCTAAAGGGGTCAGGCAATATGCCCAAGTCACATGGTTTTCAGGTAATGGAGCAGGGATTTGAGGCCACATCTGTCTGAGTTCACAACCACTGCCTTTTCTGCTGCACTTCCGTAATTCCAATCTGTTATATTTGTGGTCTTGGTTTGGAAGTTGGAAACCCCAGATACTGACTGGTAACCAAGAAGGGGCAGAAATGTGAAAAATTGTGTAGGGATGTTTAGAGAATAAGAGGAAAAAGATCTCAAAGAAAACCCAAATAATTGGATCCAGATTGGAGATCCTAGGCCTAGGCAAGGATAATGGAGAGAGATGGTTTTCTTCTCTTCTGCCAACTCTGCTTGGAGGTTGCTGCTGGGAATATTAGGTAGAGAAACATCATTGGTCACCTAGACTCAAGGGAACAGGGTCTTGTCCTATCGGCAATGTCTTCTGTGGGACCCGGAGAGAGGAGTGGTAACGTGGTATCTGCAAGCCCAAGCCTACGGTAAACAGTGAGCCAGAAAAGCAATTAAAGCAGAAACAGATGAGGATAATTAGAAGGGACAACTCTGAATGGTAGAAGAAGGCAGTGAAACTAAAACAGAGAATTGAGCTATTTCTGTCAATCCCTTGATGTCTGGAAAAACAGTCTTTTTGGTCCAGACTATGGTACCACGCCCTGAATAAGACTGAAACCGTTCGTTCTCAGGACTGTCCTTCTAGTTTTGGACTCAATGGCATCTCCTGGATTCTGCTACTGAATTACCATGAACAGGACGTAGGCCTATGGACATGTCCATCTGGATATCCCACAGGAACCTCAAACTTCATCACAATGGAATTATCATCTTTCTTTAAAAAGCCTCCTCCTTTCTAAGTGTTCACCATTACAGTTTAACAGGACCAAATCCATCCAGTCAACTGAATTAGAAACTAACCCTTTTGAAAATTTTTTATTCTTTTAGAAAGCAGGTGGTATCACATTACCAGACTTCAAACTTTACTATAAAGCTACAATCATCAAAACAGCTTGGTATTGGTATAGGAACAGGTATATAGATCAATGGAATAGAATTGAGATTCCAGAAGAAAACTTAATTTCTCAACCAACTCATCTTCGACAAGGCCTCCACCACCTACCACTGGGGAGAGGAGAACCTATTCAGTAAATGGTGCTGGGAAAATTGGCTG
>NW_007030367.1:0-4301 GCF_000164805.1 Carlito syrichta | reverse complement strand
TAACTCCAGTCAGAATGGTAATCATCAACAACTCAAAAAATAACAGCTGCTGGAGAGGGTATGGAGAAAAGGGAACACTTCTACACTGTTGGTGGGAGTGTAAACTAGTGCAACCTCTGTGGAAAGCAGTGTGGCGATTCCTAAAAGCTCTAAATATCAACCTCCCATATGACCCTGCAATCCCCCTACTGGGAATATACCCTGAAGAACTCAAATCACTCTATAAAAAAGATACCTGCACACGTATGTTTATCGCAGCATTGTTCACAATAGCAAGAACCTGGAAACAACCATGCTGCCCATCAAAAGAGGACTGGATTTAAAAAATGTGGTACATATACACGATGGAATACCACGCAGCCATAAAAAAGAACAAAATCATGAATTTCGCAGCAACCTGGATGGAACCAGAGTCTATAATACTGAGTGACCTCTCACAGAAACAAAGATCCGAGTATCACATGTTCTCACTCATATAATGGACCTTGAACATCCAATGTAATAGTATAAGAAAATGACTGACAGTACTGGAAAACTATGCAGGGGGAGGGGGATGGGATTAACAGTAGCAAATATCTGTCTGGGGATGGGGAAACACCTCTTATCAACAGGGTGCCTGAATGAAACATAATTGTACACCTAACCCTTAACTGTACCCCACGAAACCATAATAAAAAATATTGACTATGGAAAAAAAAAAAGAAAGTAGGACTTACTAAGAGGACAGAAAAGCTCCCAGAGTGGGAGGGGACCCGAGGGTGTTGCCTACCTTTGTTTTAATGATAAAATGCTTCCCTCAAGCTTTCTGTGTCTGGACTACTCCTTCCTTTAAATTCAAGTTATCAAATGAGTCCACTCTTTAAAAGAAGATATGCCATTGACATCAAGGGTGGAAAAAAAAAGACACCATTGGCCTTGAGATCTCCCAGGAAAGCCCTAGGAAGCATTCAAAGCCAAAGTCAGGAGGTTGTTAGAGTGAGCTCATCGTAATCTTAGAGCAATCTAGGAAGAAACACTGGAAGAAAAGATTGGGAAAAAATTGGGGTCATCTAAAACATTCCCAAAAGTGGAATGGAAAGACATTAACAATACAAACCTTTCCTATTTTTTAAATTCTGATTGAAGAAGGTGATCTTAAGGAAATGAGCTTAGAGCTTTTGAACACTGGCTAGAAAAGGGTAAAAACAGAAAAGCAAATTAGATATTCCACTTTCTTATTGTATCCTCCTATCTTCACCACATCTTTTAGATGTGTATCTTCATTAGACATGACAGAGAAGTGATAATTGCATAATTTGACTTTTCATTAATGCTCTTTTAAAATTGAATTTTATTGATGTAGCCCCAAAACTTCAGTGCAATATTTATATTATGAAAGCACTGACATCATTTTATATAATTTAATGTTCTTGGCATTCTCACTTCAGAAGAGACCAAAACCAAGGGTGCTACAGGTCAGGACTGAGGTACATTGGCAAGGCTGCCTGTGGGAAACTTCTTGGGTGTCTGATCAGGCTTCGATGAAAGGTGCTACAAATTTCTAAATTGCATTTGCCCTAGGTTGACTGAAGTCTTTAAAGTGTAGATTATATTCACAAAGGGACCTCTGTGACATAAGTTATTAAATTAGTTGGTCTTTTGAACTATGTTCCTTTACCAAATTTTTGTTTAATGTGCCATGGTGCCTTGGGCAAGTTAAATAAACTGCCTTGATTCAGTTTCTTCATATGAACAGTAAGGGTAATAATAATACTGCCTTATTTATTGGATTGTTTTGAGGATTAAACAATTCTGGCACATAGTGAGTGTTCGTATAATGTTAGTTGTCTGATAATAATTATGATAATAATTCTGTCAATGCACTATTAATTTCAAGACAAAGGAATCAACCCCTGGGAACTTTCTCTGTTTCTATTACAGTCAGAAATAATGAAACCTATCTACCAAGTACCTTTAATAGAAAAAGTTTGGATTTCACCTTGTGTTTCTTAACCACCCTTTCTTCTATTCCTCTTAACTCAAAGGACAGTAGGAGCATAATCTAAAAAGTCAGACAGTACAATAGGAATGATGGTGGAAAACAGCAGCTACCTAGACTATCCCCTCTTCACCCAAATCCTGTTTCCTAGTGGCAGTTCATCTCTTGATTTCTTCTGACAATCTAAATAACATGCTTCTAGTGATATTTTGTCTTTCTTTTCTTATATTTCAATAGTAGAATGTATCCACTGACTTCCAAGTATAGGAGGTAAGTTTGCTGCTATTTATTGTAAATACACACACACACACACACACACACACACACACACACACTTTCCCTCCTCGTTTTCCTGGGAGGATGACATTATATTGTGTCAATGTTCACTTCTGAGTCATATGATGTGCTGTGATTACATTTCCTTTATTGCACAACAGAAATATATATTCTGCATTTCTGGAGGCTAGAAGTCCAAATCAGGGTGCCAGCAGACTTGGTGTTTGGCGAGGGCCCTCTTCTGGGATGCAGACAGCCATCTTCTTATGATATCCTCACACTGGGAAAAGAGGGGAGAATGCTCACTGGGGTCCTTTTTATTAGGGCACGACCCCACCATAAGGGCTCTTTTCTCATGCCCTAACTACCTCCCAAAGGTGCCACCTCATAAGACCATCACACTGGGGTTTAAAAATGTCAATATATGAATTTTGGGAGGTACATCAACATTCAGTCTATAATACACATAACTTGCTTTACATTTTTTTAAATTTTAGTTTATTTTCTAGGCACCTATTATTAGTGTACACTCAAATTCTCTACCCAATTGATCGACAAAACTGCTGTCAAGACAGTCTCACACATATCGGGTGACCTATCCATTCCTCCTCCTACTCCCCAAGTAACACTTATGCCTCCCTCTGCTACTATGCTGCAGTCCAAACAGGCTGCTTTTTGGGTGTACTACATAGCTGCTCTCTGGGATTTCCTTTGCCATCGTCCTAGGAATTTCTCTCTTCTGTTGAAACTTCTTTTCCTGGATCTTACATCTTCCTCTCTTTTTGGTTTCTTTTGCTGTTTTAGTAGCATACGTATGTAGATGCCTCAGAAAGATGCAGGTTTGAGTCTTTGCATGGCACAAGCCGTTGATTGCTACTCGCACTTCTCTTTTTTCACAATCACAGAACTTTCAGCTGATGACATGACTGCTTGCCTAGGATGAAGACTGAATTTTCCAGCCTCTTGAGTTGCTATGTGGGGGTACTGTGACCAAATGCTGGACAATGGACTAGGAGAAAGGCACCATGTGGTACCTTCTTGGGACCTTCCTTGGGAGAAAGCTGTAGTGCACCTTTCCTCATCCTTAGAATATGGACACAACCTGGGGCTATGAGGACATGGGCCAAATCTAGGGATGACAGAGCAAGGAGTTGAAAGTGGCCTGAGTCCCTGAGTAGTCATGGAACAATGCCCCAGTGCCAGCCCTGGACTGCAGAACCCTCTCTTTTACATAAGAGAGAAATAATAGATTCTATCCTAAGGAAGAAACTGGTCCTCACTACTACACATTTCATGCATGAAGATTTCCATACCCTCATGCTTGACTGAAAATTCGTTTCAGTTTAGAGTTTTGAGTTGGAAACTATTTATTCCTCAGAATTTTGATATGTTTGCTAACTATCTTCTAGTTTCTAGTATTTTTGTTGGGAAATCTTTGACATTTTGGTTCCTAATACTTTATGTATGACTTTCTCTATTTCTGGAGGCTTTTTATAATGATTGTGATATTTCACGATGGCTTGCTTTGATGTAGATTATTTTCATTCATTGTGGTAGGAATTTGATTGATCTCTTCAAAATAAAAATGTATATATATCAGTACTGGGAAAGTTTCTTAATGTATTTATTTGAGCAATTTCCTCTCCTCTCTTGAGTATTTATGGAACTCTCATTACTTGGATATTAGGCTGCCTAGATTGATCTTTTACATTTCTTCAACTATCTTTCATGTTTTCCATCTCTCTTTTTTGTGTACATTTATATTCTTTTTTATTTTTTTCATTAATCAGTATTTTTTATTATGGTTTTGTGGGGTACAGTTAAGGGTTAGGTGTACAATGACGTTTCATCCAGGCACCCTGTAGATAAGAAGTGTTTTCCCATCCCCCGACAGATATTTGCTACTGTTAATCCCATCCCCCTCCCCCCCATAGTTTCCCAGTACCATCAGTCATTTTCTTATAGTATTGCATTGGATGTTCAAGGTCCATTATATGAGTGAGAACATGTGATATTTCGGATTTTTGTTTTTGTGAGAGGTCACTCA
>NW_007030366.1:0-1635 GCF_000164805.1 Carlito syrichta | reverse complement strand
TGTTTAACAAAAACAAGTCCAAAAAGCCCATAGGGAAAAAGAAGAAAACCATAGGTTGTGCTGCTGCTGTGTGTGCGCATGTGTATGTGTGCGCATATAAGTGAGCCTGAAAAGACAAAGGAAAAGACTTTGAAAGTTGTAATTATAGAAAATTGTTCAGGTGACTTCATCCCACCCACATGCGTCTGATTTTCAAAAAGTATGATGAATACTTTTTAAGTTAGTGTTGCGGAAAGGCTGCAGCTGTTCGGCACAGATTTCACATGCTCAGTTAAGAACATTATTTTATCAACATAAAGGTTAATGGCTTTTAAATAAGGGTAGCAGTTTCCAATATAAGTGCTGTAAATTCTTATTAGCATCCACTTGCAGTTTAAAGATACAGACCCAGAAGGATGAACTGTTCCTCAGCACTAACAGTAAAATAATAGTAGAGAGTTATAACCCCCCACTCTCCCCCAAGAGTTTTAGCTTGCCCTTTACAAAACATCACATCCGTGTTAGACACATCAGCATGGAGGCATTTGTCATGACTGTAATAGTACATTCAATGGACACAGGGCAAAACCAAGGGAGGAGAACTGCAAAGTTTGAAAGACATCTGTCCCCTCCCATCCCCTACCACACTCCCCTTTCCATCCCACACCACCTCACCCCACCCAAGGCACCATCTTCTAATGGTTTCTCCTCCATGACAAGAAGATGCACTTTGGTGCTAAGCCAGGGAATTTCAGTGTGCCTCACTGAAATGACTCCTACAAGCTGTGGTTTTCTAAGGCCAATGAAAAAAAATTAATCTCCCTTCCCAGTTCTGCCATTATTCTGCTCTCCCAACTAAGCAACCTGATAGCTGTTTGCCCTTCCCTTTATTCCCTGCACCCAATCTGCTAAATCCTGTCATTTCTTCCTTGAAAATACCACTCAGATTTGCTCCTCTTTCCACTGACCTCACCCAACCCAGACTTTAATCAGCTCATCACTAGAAAGCTACAATAGCCTCCTGATTTGCGCATCTCTGGCCACTATCGTATCAACCAATCATCAAATAGCATAACTGTCAATGTGTCAATACCCTGTTCCCTACTGCAACAAGCAAAACTGTAATCGCATCTTTAGGGCATCACCTTCAAATTCCTTCCCCTATCCTTCAGGAATCACCATAACCTGGCCCCAGTCTAGTTTTCTGACCTTACTTCTTACTTTTCCTCAAGATGCAGTTTTCTCTTTGGCCACACAGTAAACTCACTGTCTCCACCCCACCTCTCCACTGCACACTCAGGCCCACTCTGCTCATCCTGCCTTCCCAGCCCAGAAATTCTTCCCTCCACTCTGCAAATGAAGCCAACACAACCCACCAAAACTCTGCCTGCCCTTTTAGGTTCAGCTTGATTATTCTTCTCTCTATACAGTTGTTTTCTATGACTATGATCCACCTCTTCTAGTGTGGTGAAAACAATTTGGCCTTTGGACCATGACAGACCTGAGTTTAAAGTTCTTTGAAAGTTAATTGTCTAACCTCTCTGGAGCTCATCATTATCTATAAAATGAGGATGATGTTAATATCTCCTTCGTAAAATTGTTTTAAAGATTTAAAAGAATCCTGTATGGAGAGTAACTAGTGCAGCACTTGGTACA